>NC_060957.1:1674097-1706597 GCF_910589235.1 Vespa crabro
TTTACGGAAAAGGAGAAAAAAAAAAGAGAGAGAAAAAAAAAAGAAAAAAGAAGAAAAAAAATGAAGCAAAAGGTAGCCAGAAAGGCAACCTATATAAATAGATATGTACATACATATATAAATACATATGTAAATACATATATATCGAAGGGTATGTAAAAGGTACCAGCCGAAAATGGCAAGAAGAACGAGTGACCGTAGGAAAAGGGACGAGCCATTGAAATTCGAAGTCCGCCCGGAAAACTCCTCTCGTCTGAATATATCTCGTGGTTTTCCCTCGTTGCTGGAGGCAACTCCTACGTTGGTGGAGTCGATAATCCGACACGGTGCTTCGAGTTTGGGGTGGATCTCAGAGTGGACTGGGTAGGAAAGAAGAGACCAACATCGGACTAAGGGTGGACGATCAAGGGTAGATTGATCCGTGGTCATCCATGGCTCTTCTTCCTACTTTAACAATGTTCTTCTCTCTCTCTGTCTCTCTCTCTTGAAACGACTACTATCTCTC
Organism: Vespa crabro; assembly: GCF_910589235.1. Lineage (NCBI taxonomy): Eukaryota > Metazoa > Arthropoda > Insecta > Hymenoptera > Vespidae > Vespa > Vespa crabro. The sequence goes on from NC_060957.1 coordinate 1,674,603, forward strand.
TTTTTATTTCTTTTTTTTCTTCCTTGTCTTTCCCTTATTCCACCGGTACTACAATCACCACCCTTTCTCTCATCTCAAAAGATATATATTTTACTTCTCTCTTTATCTCTCTCTCTCTCTCTCTCTCTCTTTCTTTCACTCTAGTTTGCCCTTTATATCTATCTCCCTGTTTCTTCTTTCTTCTCTTTCCTTTGTATCATCTCCTCTCTCTCTCTCTCTCTCTCTCTCATTCTTTCTTATACACTACTAGACAACCACCGGTCCACCCACTTCATTTACCGGCATCCAACGACGAGAAGGACGACAACGAGAACGACCACGAAGCCAACAGGCACAAACGACGACCACGACTTCCTCGTACTTTCCCTCTTCGCCTTCGGCCTTAAGTGAAATCCTGGCATCAATCTTGCTAACGACCTAGGATTAACGCTAATTTGTCGACCGCGCGATATTGCCGAATCGTCGGGATATCTCTGTCCACCTAACCGCTCTTTCTTCTCTCTCTCTCTCTCTCTCTCTCTCTCTCTCTCTCTCTCTTTAACTATCTATCTTTCGTTTTCATGGTCTATCTCAATCTCTCCTGTTTTCTCTTTTCTTCTCACCATTTAGGGAAGTTTCTCATTGTATCGAGGTCGAACTCGAAGTGAAATCTTCTGTAGAAAATTAGATGATAGTCTATCTCTGATATAATGCCAACAATATTTGGAACGATTGGATATATATATATATATATATATATATATATATATATATATTAAGTGGACCGGAAAGTAATGTCGCTTTCTTAAATTAAAATTCAAACGAATAAATTTTTAACGGGTTTTTATTTTTAATCACAATCAAATATCGACATGAGCAGAAACGACATTATTTTTCGGTCCACCTAATATATATATATATGTGTATATATATATATATATATATATATATATATATATATATATATATATATAACGATCAAAAAGATTAACACATTAATTTTTACGCACAATTAATTTTATCATTTCATTTAGATACGTGATTCTCCTTTTATTATTTATTTATTTATTTATTTATTGTTGCATTTTTTTTCATTTTTTTTTTTAAATCACATACACCTCAGTGATTAAAGTGATAAAGACGAGATGAAAATAAGAAGATACAAGTATCGTTTCGAATGAAATCAATTTGAATGAGAGAAATTATTCGATGATATTATTTATTAAATGAATTCGTTAAAAAAAAAAAAAAAAAAAAAAAGAAAAAAGAAATCTTTTCGCTTTCATATGATTTATTTAATTAATTAATCGAGAAAATAATGACACAATAGGTGTCATAGAGGTCGAGAGGTATAGCCGAGTAGAAACCCGTCGTTCATTGTCAACATTTATACGAGCGAATCGGGAGCAGTAATCGTGGTTTGCTCGGTTTATTACTGCTAATTAATGGACTCGGAGGCGCCTCGCTCGGACGTGGCAACATGTACTCCTCCTAACCACAAGTGTACGTAACGCTTGCTCCATATCTGTCAGGAACGCGTCACGAGTCACGTTTTACGAACGCTCGTAATCGTCCTACGTGCTGCTAACATGCCCCCATCGATTCATCTTGTTCCGTAACTACTCGTATTAACTCCATCTACTCCATCGATGGAGTTCTCCCCTCCCCCCTCTTTTTGGATCCGATCGTTTCTCGAACGAACTTCATTCGTTTTACGAACGAACTCCATCGAAAAAAATCTTTATCCTCTTTTTTTTTTCCCTTTTTATTTTTCTCTTTTTGTTTTTCTTTTTCTTTTTTTTTTTTTTTTTTTTTTTCTTTACTCTTATCCTTTCGCTACACTTTTAACTTTCATCCTCGTATTTTCTTTAATTTTCTTCTTCTTCTTCTTCTTCTTTTCATCTTTTTCTTTCCTCTTCATCTTCGTCGTACTTTTTCAACCTTCGTATAGAATCTTTTTCGTTTCTTTATCTTTGGATTCTGTTTTTCTTTTCTTCTCTCTTTTTTTTTGTTTCTTTTTTACTTTCTTGGAAAAAAAAAAAATATAACGCATCGTATCATAAGTAGGAGATAATTTGAAAGAAATGTTTTTTAAAACAAAACATTAAACATCCTTTCGATACGTTCTTCCTCATTTCTTTCTTTCAATTTTAACATCATTATAAATTTTCATCCACGTTCTCTTTCTCATTTAATCTTCATGTTCCTCAGCTTTTGCTTTCTCTACTACTTATCTTCCATTTCTGTTTCATCTTTATCTTTTCATTCAATTCTTCCATCTTTCTCCGCTTTATTTTTATCTCTTTCTTATCCCCTTTCTTTATCTTCTTCTTATTCTTATTCTCCTTCTTCTTCTTCTTCTTCTTCTTCTTCTTCCTCTTCTTCTTATTCTTCTCTGGTTTCTTTTTTGTCAAAAGCTTTATCCACGATATTTCTCTCTCTCCTTCTCTCTCCCTCTCTCTCTCTCTCTCTCTCTCTCTCTCTCTCTCTCTCTCTCTCTCTCTGTTCGATAATCTCACCATAATGGCTTTCCTTTCGGTTAGAAGAAGATCCACGTAGTACTTAATCGCCTCGAAGATTATTAAGAAGGGACGAATATGCAAAGTGCCTTTTTCCTTGAACCTCCATTCTTCGTTCCTTCGTTCGTTCGTTCGTTCCTTCATTCGTTCGTTCGTTCCTTCATTCGTTCGTTGTGTTAAAGAGGGGAAAAGAGCAGAAGATTGTGAGGTATCGAGCCCTCCTCTCGCATCATATTCCTCGCAATCGTTTTACGAGGCTCGTTAAAATATTATTCGGGCGTAAGTTCTTGGTGACACGCGGCGCATTTTGCCTGACGCCTGATGGCGATGGTTTACGCTCGGGAAGAGAGAGCAAGAGAGAGAAAAAGAGAGAGAGAGAGAGAGAGAGAGAGAGAGAGTCTTCTCTCTCGTCTATGCAAAATAATCGCTTCTTAATTGCAGAGTAATTGGGAATTCTCTATTGGCATCCTCGTCTCTTCTACAATATCCTTCGTTCGTAAGCTCAGGAGTGTCGTTCTTAAGTCGACACCGTCTGTCGACCGCATTATCCAAAGGGAAGTCACAAAGTTAACCCTTCGTAGGTGCGGAAAAATCGGTAAGCTCGCAGCCGTCGTTCTCATCTCGTCTTCTTGCCTTCTCGTCTCGACTTGATTTTTCTTATTAACGAAAAGTTACCCGTTATTTTACGGTATGCCAACCAGATGCCACGCGCAGGAGTCTTGCATTGTGATTTACCGATCTTAATCGACATAAAAACTAACGCGAATGAGAAATTAATGTTCTTTCTTTCCCCTTCTCCTTCTCTCTCTCTCTCTCTCTCTCTCTCTCTCTCTCTCCGTCTTTTTCTGATAATATTTAATACAAATTTATAATCATTTCAGTTCTCCTTGAATTCGTTAAAAACGGCCATTGTAAATTTCGTTTAGCCATGTTCATCGTGAATACGTTGGAAGGCACTCTAAGGACATTATCGCGGTGCCACTCTCTTTCCTTATATCGAGAAAGTAAAGAAGACAGAGAAAGAAAGAAAGAAAGGAAGAAAGAGAGAGAGACAGAGAGAAAGAAAGAAAGAGAGAGAGAGAGAGAGAGAGAGACGAAAAGTGTCGGTAGAGTTGGGTGAACACAGTCGGCGGTATACTGACGGTGTTAAGGGCTCTCGATGCAACACTCGTGCGCTTAGAATTCGTGTCGGAGTGCGAGTGCACCAACTGGTGGCAAGAATAATAGCGAAGAGAAAGAGAGAAAGAAAGAGAGAAAGAAAGAGAGAGAGAGAGAGAGAGAGAGAGAGAGAGAGAGGTCCTCTCTTTCTCTTTCTCACTCTTTCTCTCATCGTACGGCACTCTCCTTTCTCTCTTACCCTCTTCCTGGCGCGGATAACACGTTGCAGTCCTTCATGTCGGTCGGCAGGAACCCCGTGAACAAACGGGCCGCCAGGCAGCCTTATCTCAAGACGCTTTAATGTGTTTAACCCGGCGAAGATAGTGGACAATTTATTGCCCCCTATTTTAGGCGGCCTCACTTTCTCTCTCTCTCTCTCTCTCTCTCTCTCTCTCTTTCCCTCTAACTCTTCTCTCTTCCTTCGCGATCCTATGTCCTCTTCTCCTTAGTCCTATCTCTTTCTTATATTCTATCGTCTTTCCCGTTTCTCCTATTCTTTTTTCTTACCATTGTTTTTTAGTTATGTTACACGTACCGTTTCTTTTATCTCTTTCCTCTACTCTTTTATCTTTCACTCTTTTTCTTTTTTCTTTTTTTTTCCTTTTTTTTTATAATATTCCTTTTCTCTCTTACACCATTTCACTCTTTCTTCCTATTTGTGTCCTATGGTCTTTTATTATTTTAATTTCTTTTTTCGTTTCTTTCGTTTTTCTTTTCTATTTTTTTTTTCTTTCTTTTTTTTTTTTTCCTTTAATAAACGATCAATTCAAAATCCTTCTAATAAGTATTATCGTCCATCGTATCTTTCTTCTTTATTATTATCTCGTACGAATGGACTTTTTTCTTTTTTTTTTTCTTTTTTTTTTTTTTTTTTTTTTTATAGATACTTCGAATATGTTTCTTCTTGATGATTCTTGGACATTTTCCTTCCTTCTCTCATCGAAATACCGGCAGATGTTTTTCCTCGGGATCAGGTCAGCAGGATTCTGGGCACTCGTCGTACGATTTACTGGCCGCGATGATAATGTCAGAAACACGTGCAGCCCGGCGCAAGTTTTCCCGAAACCGAGATGGAAACCGGAGACCACTCTGTCCTGTGTCTCTTCGCTTCTCGTAAAGTCGGCCATTTGTTACTCGGGGGAGTTGATTCTCTCTTTCTTTCTTTTCTTTTCTTTTCTTTTCTTTTTTTCTTTTTTCTTTCTTTTTTCTCCTTTTATTTTCTTCTTCCTCCTCACGTAAAGACATACGAAAACATTTGAAAAAGGAAAAAAGATCATGTACATGTTAACGTAATTTCGAACGTAGAGAGACATTTGAAATATTACTACAATAATTTTTTTCTTTTTTTTTTTTCTTTTTTTGATATCGTAAATTTACTTACAAGGCATTTCTATCATTCGGTGTATTTTTCTTTTCTTTTACTTTCTTTTTTCTTTCTCTTTTTTTTTTCTTTTTTATCTTTTTAAGATATGAAGTAAAAAAAAAAATTTATTATCGATTTTTACGAAACAATAACAGCAATACGTTTGATTTTTCATCGAACGAGAATTATTCCTGTTTTAATTATTTCAAAGAAAAAAAAAAGAAGAAAAAGGAAAAAAAAATTATATTACATTAAATATCTTAAATAAATTTTATTTATGGAACGGAATACACGTTATTTACACGTGAAATACAATTTTTATTATATTAAGTCTATATATGCATATATATATATATATATATATATATATATAGTGTATATACATTATCGAGTTCGGTCGACTTATGATATCATGGAAAATGGTACCAAGATTCAACGAATGGCAACTTCCATCGATAAACGTCTTGCTCAGTCGAGTTTACAATTAATTACCGAGATACCGATATGCCTTCTTATTTATAACGACGACAATATGATAACCCGATGCTACCTACATACCAACGATACACTCGGCTGTCGTAAATATGTCATGATTTTATGACGTTCAGAAACTAAGAAGAGGAGGGCAATGGGATGGTCGGGAGGGAGGATTATAAGAGGAAAGAAAAGAAAAAAGGAAAAGAAAAAAAGAAAAAAAAGAAAAGAAAAGATAAAAAAAAAAAAATATGTGCAAACAGTAATAATAGCAGTGCAATTGATGTTTTCGCAACGATACAACTGCCTCAGCAATCACAATTCCTCTACGATTTCAACAATCTCATTCGACCGATCGTTAACGATTCTGTTACAGCGAGTAACCTTTTTTGCGTAGTACATCGGGTCACCCGATTGCATTTAACGATGCAACGTGACTTGCATCGTAGAATTTTCTTATCGATGAATTTTCGTAAGAATTATAACTTTATCGTATGTAACGATAAAAAGAAACGTGAAATAAAGAAATAGCAATATTTATATTGCCAATAAAATATATCATTAAATGGATTACAAGGATAAATGAAACATACATATATATATATATATATCTAAATACGATTAATCATACGTTAAAAATATCCTAACTTTATTTTTGTATTCTAAAATCATAGGATAAGAAAGAGAGAGAGAGAGAGAGAGAGGACGCAAAACCGTCACAAAAACAAAAATAAAACAAGGAAAGAAAAAGTGGGTGGGGGGTGGGGGTACTGGGGTGGAAAAAGAGAAGAAAAAAAATTTCCCAAATAATTTAACTTCTCGATCAAAGTAGCTCCATTGGTTTGTTCTGTTCTCGTCTCCGTAAATAGTTTCGAGGCCGTGCATACATATAAAGAGCAACGTAGGATCTTTATTCTTCTTATTATACGTCGTGCCGAACGACCAGCATCCGTATGCGTGCGTCTTAGCTCGCAATGAAACGTTCGACCTTTTCTACCGATTGCACGAGACGACAACGAAGACAACGAACAACGAAGAAGAAGAAGAAGAAGAAGGAAAAAGAGTAGAAGACGACGAAGGAGAAGAAGAAGACGTAGAAGAAGAAGAAAAAGGAAAAAGAGTAAAAGATGAAGAAGAAGAAGAAGAAGAAGAAGAAGAAGATGAAGAAGAAGAAGAGAATGACAACGACTATCGAGGACCAAACGGAGAACCGTCGATAATAGAGTCGCATCCTCGTACGGGTAAATGCAGGTGTGGACATTTACCGATGATTATCCGCTTGAATAACAATTTATAAAAGTCTTCGTAGCGCGAGGCGAGGGTTAGCATTATTATAGCCTCGTTACTCGGCATGCCTGACGAGCGATGGCCGTGGTATAAATACATAGACGTATATAAACGTATACGCGTATATGTATGTGTATACGTTTATACATATACATAGCGGGTGTATATATACACATACATGTTGGTTATAGGCACGGAAGAATACAGTCCAAGTATTTTTACGACGGAGAAGAGAGAGAGAGAGAGAGAGAGAGAGATTCAGCCATTTCTTGGGCTTTGTTCGTTCCGCGTACAAGCTGCTGCTGCCTTCTCGTATGTATGTACACGGTATCGCTAATAAATTTATAATAATGCCACGGAATGGGAATGTAATGCTCGATGGTAGGTACAGACAGTTGCCATGCAGGGATTCATATTTTGATCGATCGTCTCGAAGATATTTCTTTATTTTGTTTTTTCTTTCATTTCTTCCCTTCTCTTTCTCCTTCTTCTTCTTCTTCTTTTCTTTTTTCTCTTTCCCTCTTCGATTTTTTTTTTATATAAAAAACCAAGATGTATATATATATATATATATATATATATGTATGTATGTATGTATGTACGTACCTATTCGAGATTCCTCGTTTTATTTAGTCTTATTTTCTGAGACGATCGGACTTTGGCGAAACGTGTTCTCAAAGAGCTAGAAAGAGAGATAGATAGATAAATAGATAGAGAGAGGAAAGGAGAGAGAGAAAGAGAGAAGCTGTTCGCAAATAGCTAAGTACGAGGAGGGAAACGTTTGAACGAAGGAACGAGGCTACGATTCAATCGTGACAAATTTCTTTTCCCAGCTCGTGAGGTATTCGAAGAGGGCAGATAAGAAAAACTCTCTTTTGATTTTCGTCTCTTCTTTTCTTTTGTAACCCTGCCGATGCGACACGTAAATAGCCTTCGATGAAAATCGAATTCGAAAGAGAACGGACGAAAGAAAGAGAGAGAGAAAGAGAGAGAGAGAGAGAGAGAGAGAGAGAAAGAGAAAGGAGAACTGGCACTCTCGCGCTCTTGAACCAGGCCCAATAATGTGCCCTTTGACTGATCCAACCGCTAAAAGTCATCGTTGACGTCGAGGGTCAAATTTAGGCTGCCGCTTCGGCGATCACCAGATGCTATTCTCTTCGATTACACGCTCGTTGCTCTCTAGCAAAGCAAACCTCGAGACAGGAGACAACACGTACCTTGCAAATTTCTTCGTACCTTCTTTTCTTGTCTCTGAACGTGTATTTTAGGATTTAGTGAGACTATACAAGGAGAAGTACAGAGGAATAGAAGTATATATATATATATATATATATATATATATATATATATATATATATATATATAATATAAATAAATATTTTATTTAAATAGTTATATTTTTAGAAAAATATTATCAGAAAAAGAATCTTTGAAAAAGTATGTTTAAAAACGAATAATATGAGCGACGAATAGATACTAAATCGTTAATTAGGTGAATATTAATTAGGTGATTATTATTCAGTATTTAGGTGAAAATTATTCATATATTTCAATAAACTATTTTTATTATTATTTTATTTTGAACTTGAGACAAGAAGCAAGTACCTTGTAAATTTTTTCATACCTTCTTTTCTTGTCTCTGAACGTGTATTTTAGGATTTTTAGTGAAACTATACACAAAGTATAGAGATATATAAATAAATATTTTATTTAAATAGTTATATTTTTAGAAAAATATTACAAGCAAAAGAATCTTTGAAAAAGTATGTTTAAAAACGAATAATATGAGCGACGAATAGATACTAAATCGTTAATTAGGTGAATATTAATTAGGTGATTATTATTTAGTATTTAGGTGAAAATTATTCATATATTTCAATAAACTATTTTTATTATTATTTTATTTTGAACTTGAGACAAGAAGCAAGTACCTTGTAAATTTTTTCGTACCTTCTTTTCTCATCTCCGAACGAGTATTTTAAGATTTTTAGTGAAACTATGCAAAAAGTATAGAGATATATAAATAAATATTTTATTTAAATAATTACATTTTTAGTAAAATATTACAAGCAAAAGAATCTTTGAAAAAGTACATTTAAAAACGAATAATATGAGAGGTGGACAGATATTAAATCGTTAATTAAATGAACGTCAATTAACTCAAAACATATTTTAATATATAGTATGTATTGCAATTATGTAAACAACATATATTTAAATAACCTATTATTATTAATAACATTTCTTGAACTTACAAATTCCAAAGCTTTCTAAATATAACAAATATGTACCATTTTATAAAATAAATAAATCAATTAATAATAATGAATAATAAGATTTTATATATATATATATATATATATATATATGTATGTATAGTCTATTATATTATATATACATACTTACAAGCATATAAACTATTATCGAAAACAACACGATACGAATGAAATGAGAAAAGCAGGCGAATAAATAGATAGATATCCAGATATACATATACATACATAGATAGAACAAATCGTAGCCGTGGTTAGTTTCTGTGGCCAAGGGTGGGGTGGAGGGGAAAGGGAGAGGGGGAGAGGGGGGTACGGGTAATGATGGTTATAGTGGTGGTTACGTGGGGTGGCCGTAGCCACAGCGCGTATATAACACAAGGAACAGTACGGTGTGGGGTGGAAAACCGTAGTAGGCACACCGGGGGTGGCGCCGTGTACAAGTGCATATCGGTGAAGGGGTGCCGAACAATGCGCTCATTCAATGCGCTCTAGATATGATTACCGGAAACCATCCCATAATTACTTTTTGTACGCCGAAAACGTACGGGCCCTTCGCTCTCCCTTTTCCCTTCCCTCTCCAACGGTCTCTCGTTCTTCTTTATCTGCCTTTTTCCCTCTCCATATCCATCTATATCTATATCTATCTGTCTATCTCTGTTTTTCACGTTGCCTTGTTTGGCCCCTCCCTCTTTTACTCTCTTCCTTCCTCTCTCTCTTTCTCTCTCTCTGTCTATCTATCTATCTATCTATCTATCTTTCTTGCTTTCTCTCATGTAACGGTCGTTGTACGGCCCTTCTTGAAAAGCCACCCTCTCCTCACCCCCGTACTCCTTGACGTTTCACCGTGACACGCACCGACACGGTGCTTTTAACGTATCTATGGACGTATCGACGGTACCGAAACTCTCTTTCTCTCTCTTTTTTTTTTCTCTTTCTTTTACCTACCTCTCTTTTCTTCTCTCTCTCTCTCTCTCTCTCTCTCTCTCTCTCTCTCTCTCTCTGTCTCTCTTTGCTCGAAATAATTTGATGAAATCGTCGCACGGTTATAATCGATTTCATCTGAATATTTCTCTTGTTAAGGTCTTTTTTTCTTTTTGGTGTGGCTTTTTTTCTTCTTTTTTCTTTTTTTTTTTTTTCTATATATATTCTATCTTCACAAGAAGGTATAAAAAGCAGGAGAAAAAAGAAAAAAGAATAAGAAAAGATCGATATACTTGTCATACATTAATAAGTACAGTTAAGAACAATATTTAGATCATTTTAATGAGCCTCGTTGATGATACGAATAAAATGTTAATTATAAATAAAGAAAGAGAAAATTCTTACGAGATAAGGGGTTAAAAGAGAAAGAGAAGGCTTTCTTAGACTTAAAAGGGAGAGAATCAGTGATTCAAACGTAGCCACTGTTGGTTGGAGGATGACAGTGGTAGAGGAAACGGTATAGTGAATGTGGTAGTCTGCAAAGGCGCCTACATTATGAGTGTGTTCATATTTCCTGTGTTGCCACCTCCTTCCTTCCCTTATCTGTCTTCGGCTCTACCCTCAGAGCCCTTTTGTTCGCACTCTTTCGACTGTTAATGCCGCGAAATTAACTCCGGGAGAAGCGAGTTTAAGAACTGCGACTAAAGTATATATACATATACTATATTCAAATACATATATATATATATATATATATATATATATATATATATATACACAAATACATATCAAATACAAATATAAATACAAAATACGAATATATTTATAATATATATATATATATCGTTGTAGATCTATTTTCGGCATTAGAGTTACTACTACAGAACAGTAGTATTGTCTCAGGATGGTATTATTTTAACATTATCAGTTGCCCGGGCGCGCTTAATTAATTTATTTATGAACCGTACCGCGCGCAGTAGAGTTGAGTAGAAGACGATAAAAGAGTAAAAGAGAGAGAAAGGGGTGGGAGATTGGGAAGAAGGAAGAGGGGAAAGAGTAAAGTTAAGAGTAAGAGAATAGAAAGAGGAATATCGCTACTCGGCAGGATTTGTCTCCGATGTTACTTCCGTCGTTCAATCCCTTGTCGTTGTGGTTGTCGAGGTGGGTCCTGGGGTTTCGCCAGAGCGCAAAGGACACAGCCCTAATAACACTTTCTCCTTTATTGCGTCGCTCGCTTTATCGTCGACGAAAGAAACTCAGAGTGGCCCGAGTTGAGTGCTCGAAACAGAGAGCGAGAGAGAGAGAGAAAGAAGGGAGAAAGAGAGAAAAGTAAAGAAGAAGAAGAAGAGGAGGAGGAGAAGGAGGAGGAGGAGGAAGAGGAGGAAGAGGCTGCAGATAGGAAGAAAGCAATGGGCCAAGGGAAGGGCGACGACTCAAGGGTTGTATCTGCGATAAGAGAGAGCGGGTGTAGCCACTTCGTAATGAGAGGTCCTCGATTAAGACCATCGGCACTCTACTTAAAGGAACTCTTCGTCGATTTTTTCTCTTCATCGACGATTACATCTTTTCTTTTTTTTTATTTATCTCTTTCTTTCAACGTTTTTTTTTTCTTCATTTTTTTTTTTCTTTTCTTTTCTTCTTTTAACTTACAATATAATAATACGATATAATAATGTATCATACTTCTCTTCATTGACGATTATTATGTTATTTATCTTGTTTATTTATCTCTTTTTTTGAATATTTTCATGTCCTTTTTTTTTCTATTTTTTTTTTCTTTTCTTTTTCTTTCTTCTTTTTCTCAATCTACAATCATTCATCGATAATTATATCCTTCCGTTCAATATATTCTTTCTTTTTTATCTTCTCTTCTTTTTTAATCTACGATACAATAATACAATATAATAATGTATAATATTGTATATTATATTAATGTATTGTTATATGTCATATATTTATTATATTATTTATTATTATATGCAATAATAGGATATAATTATATTCAATTGAATAATTTAATATTCATATTGTTTTTTTCTTTTTTTCTTTTTTTCTTTTTAACTTCATTTTTATCATATCTTTTCATCTAACACAGATATTTTATATGACTGTCGAATTCACAAAGTGAGAGTAATTTGATGGAGTTATACTGTTACATATATCTTTTTATTTAACATATTTTTCATTTTGAATATTTATAATCGAATATTTTTTTTTTCTTTTTTCTTTTTTTTATGTCAAAAATAAAAACTATATAATGTAAAATTCATATATATATATATATATATATACATATAACTTGTATATAATTTGTACGTAACTTGTATATAACTAAACTATTGTAAATACAATAAATACTTTATAATACTAATGAATATTAACAATATTAATGAACATAACCTTATGAATTAATAATTTTTTTTTTAACAAGAAATTAAAAAATACAAACATATATATATATATATATATATATATATATATAAATAATACGGCGTTATAAATTATAAATATATATATACAAGGTGTTATAAATTATTCAATTAGAATAAAGTTCGAAAGGAAAATGACTATTTAAGAGAATTAAATATACATACTTATAATAGTATTTGAATATTACGAGTATGCTTTTAATAAACTAGATTCAAGTATTCGTATATTTGAATATCGATTATATATCAAATATCTACAAATCCGTAAATAATCTCAGTGGAACCAATTAAAAAATGGATTCATGGGAATGGATGAAAATTGGATAGAGGGTAAAATCTCGGATAGAAAAAAGAAAATTGGACTAGGACCTTTTTCCTATCGCGTTCAGTAGTTGGTAATAAATCAAACGTTATTTCATGAGAGGGTCGATTCACCTCAGTAGACCTTCTAACATTTGCATAGGTAGAGAAGAGAGAAAGAGAGAGAGAGAGAGAGAGAGAGAGAGAGAGAGAGAGAGAGAGAGAGAGAGAGAGAGAGACAGAAAGAGTGAATCTGACCCTCTTCTTTAATAGACGACGAGCTACCGGTCAGTTGTCCAGCTCGGGATCACCTGTCCCACGATTATCAAGGGTCAAGACTACGAAAAAGGGGATCTTAGGGATCCTAGAGCCCTTCGATACTACTAACGTTCCCTTTCTTTCTCCTGGACATTCGAGTTTGCGATAAATTAATGGTTTTTCCTATGGGACGGGGCTCCTTCCTCCTTTTCTATCTCTTCTTTCTTTCGTCGGCTACGTGAGCGTTGCGCTCTCACGTGAAAATTCAAATTGTCAACTGTCTCTAAATTATTTATGGTCATTCGTCCTTTGGCATACTAGCAACGTATCTCATTGTATACCGGCTTCTCTTGTTACTCGTAATCGTATTAAACTTATAACGAAAATTGTAATTAGAAAGAGAAAGAAAGTTGATGCGATTTGAAATGAATTGTTTATTTTTTTCTTTTCTTTCTTACTGTTTTTTTCTTTTTTTTTTTTTTTTTTTCTTTTTTTTTTTTGGAGAAAATATTTACGCACCTTTCCCGTATTGACGGATTTTCTATCGAAAAAAGACAGGCATTGTGAGAATTTTTTAAATATTTGAATTTGATGACTGGATCGTTGCTTAGAAACTGTTCGTTCACAATGACTACAATCGTTACAATACTATTCGTTGTTATACGCGATTGCTAATGATTCGGTATCATTCTTCAAAGTTTTCCGATCGGTTAAGGAAGGAATAAAAGTAGAAAGAGGCAAGGGTCAGTGGGAAGAAAATTTTCGGAGGGAGTAGAAAGTAGAATGTACGCTAATGGTCTTATATCAAACACCGGCTGACCATTTCAACCGAGAACCAGTCAGCGTAACTTTCGTTTGGCGTTTCATCAATCTCCCGTAAAATTTTCTCCTCTGTGTAAACACTTTTATTGACAGCGGCAAATGCTTGGATATATATATATATATATATATATATATATATATATATATGTTTCTCAGTTCACGCGAGGAGTGTTAAACGAAAAATTATGAGTTCGTTTCGCAGATGCCAAATGCAGCTGAGATTTTACATCGATCGTTCATTTTCTTCAATCGATTAGTCCGACAAGTTAAAGCGATTTCTTTCAAGAGAACGAGAGAAAGAGAGAAGGAGAGAGAGAGAGAGAGAGAGAGAACGAGAAGAAAAAGATAAAAAAAAGAAAAAAAAAAAAAAGAAAATATCTAATTGGAATAAACTCTTGTGTATCTTGAAAGAGAGTCTCTTTAGATATCTAAAAAGGTGGGACGCGCTCGTGTCTTTCGATAAGACGATGCACGTGCCGGATCGTATCGTTTGATGTATATCGAGCATGATTAAGCTATCGTACCGGTTCTGCTCCGGGAAACCCATCTGGATGAAACGATTTATGATCTCGAACGAAAAAAATAACATGGAGTTTTTTTTTTCTTTTTTTTTCTTTTTTTTCTTTTTTTATACGTAGAGATAAGTAACAGAAAGGGAAAGAGAAAAAGAAAAGAAAAGAAAAAAAAAGAAATGTTTGATTAAGAAAAACAAAAAAAAAAGAGAGAGAAAAGAAGTACAAAAAGAGGAAGAAGAAGAAGAAGAAAATAAAGAAGAAAAGAAAAGGGGAAAAAAATGCGAAAATTTCGATGAATTGAAACGTAAGAAAATCGTTGAGAGCAAAAAAAAAAGAAAGGAAAAAAGTTTATGACGACGGTCTATACATACATATATATACATATATACATATATATCGATATACGAAATGTGACAAAAAATCCGTCTCATTTCAAAAGCAAAATCCCTCGATCCCCGAGCTCATTAAGTAATTCATCTGGCGGGTCTCATGATACGAAGCGTACTCGGAACACGCGTTAGGAGACGAAGAAGAAATCAGAGAGACTCTCGAGTGGGCGAGTATAGAGGGTGGTTGTGGTGGTGATGGTGATCATGGTGGTGGTAGTGGTGGTGGTGTTGGTGGTGGAGACGAAAGGGAACGAGACACGTTTCCCCTCGATTGACGCGAATATACGCGCTAATGTTGGCCCGTCTGACATATGGCCGCCACTGATTGCACGTCCGTAGTTTCACTTTCAACCACTACCGGCGCGTCACCACGGCTGCGTCTCAGTAATTACCCACCCTGCCAACACCCTTTCTCTCTCTCTCTCTCTCTCTCTCTCTCTCTCTCTTTCACTCTCTATCTATCTCTCTCACTCTCTTTTTCTGTCGAGTTAAATCCCCTTTTTGGTCCCTGTTACCCTACCACGAACCAGTATCTTCCTTTTCTTTTTATTGAAATCTTCAAAGTTTAGTTACGAATGATTTCAAAGAAAAGACCAGAGTTTGTTTTATATCAAATATAAATTCATAAATATTTCTATTCTAATATTTTTCATTGAAACAATTACATTTCTTGTTAATTAATAAATCATATCTTTTTTTTTTCTTCTTTTTTTTCTTTTTTTTTTTTTCTAAATTGATAAACAACATGATACTTTTTAAAATGTACGTAATACTTAAATTTTATTACTCAAATCATTATTCGTGATTCATAGTATTTTAAAGTAAATAAATATTTTTTCAAATATATTTATTTTAATATTAATTAATGATTGTGCCCGAAAAAAGAATATTTTGATAGAATAGAACATATAAAATTTAATTTTATCATAATTAATATAAATCAGCTAAATTAAAGCTAATAGGTTCATATCCTAAAAATATAATTATAAATTATTTTATATATTAAAATTAATTATAATATTTTTATATTTGATAATTTTTTTATCGTTTAAAATCTCAAAAATTTCTATCCTTAATTACATTAAAATATAAACAAATTATTACTATGAATTTAACGTGAGAATGTTATATAATAGATAATTAATCTAATAATTAAAATTAAAACATTTAAAATGTTTCATAACGGGTATATCACGAATATATACGAGAAATCAATATTTGATCGCGTTTAATATCATAATTGGATAAAAAAATTAATTTGATATAATATATCTAATCTTAAGAATTATTTATAACGTTAAACGTACGTAGGATCAATGGAGATAAGAAAAAATTTGTTATTGCCGCATGGTGGGGTAGGAGAAAGAAATAAAAAAAAAAGAAAAAAGAAAAAAGAAAAAAGAAAGAAAGAGAAAAAAAAGAGAAGGAAAAAGAAAAAAAAAAGAAACGGAGGAAGGGTGATAGGGGGCACCTATGTACAGGCAGAAAGGAAAGAAAGGTATTACGTAAGGGTTCCGCCCGGCGCCCCCTGGGGTTTCCATTGTCGAGGATACACTGATTAAAAACCCATTCCTCGGTTTCTCGGTTGTACGCTCTCCCAAAAGCAGCAGCCACTGGGTTCGAATTCAACGTTCTTTTCTCTCTCTCTCTCTCTCTCTCTCTCTCTCTCTCTCTCTCTCTCTCTCTGTCTGTCTCTCTCCCTACTTCCCTTTGGATCCCACGCGAGAGAAACGAGTATCACGCAAATTTAGCGGCAACGATCAGGCCTCGAGCGAATATAATGATTCGACCGTCAGAAGATCGACAGCATTGGACTGATCGCCCTCGACCCTTCGAGATGACTTTCGAAGGTCGAGTAGTCGAAGTCCTATGCGTTTACGATTCAACGATAAATCGCCATTAGTCATTGGGCTCGATCGTTAGGCGGACGCCTTTACCAACGTTTATCTCTTGAATATATTCCTTCCTCGTCTTGTTCGCACGAGAACGACGTTCGCCGGGGCACTGTAATTTGCATCTGGATTAAATTCCGCCTTCCATGGTTGTGCAGACACACTAAGAAGCAAACCCGATGCAAAACTCCTCTTTCCTCTCGTCTCCTCTCCTCTCCTCTCCTCTCCTCTCCTCTCGTCTCGTCTCGTCTCGTCTCGTCTCGTCTCGTCTCGTCTCGTCTCTTCTTGACTCTTGGCTCTCGGCTCTCGTCATTAACTCTCGCAGATCGGTTCGTTCTCTTCGAACTCTTGCGTTACTCGTTAACGCTCGGAACTCGATGTACGTATGATGAGCATTGCCTCATCTTCTTATTTTTCTTTTTCTTCTTCTTCTTCTTCTTCTTCTTCTTCTTCTTCTTCCTCTTCAAAAGCTCGAGGTCCGGCGTTCTATCGATTGGTAGAAGCCGCATCGCGATAAAGGGCATGTGCGAACTTCCAGCGAGAAGTATTAACGATCAGTCGAGAGATTGACGCTAATGCCCCTTCCGCGAGATCGAGCCTTCTCCTCGTCCTCTTCTTTCTCTTCTTTAACCTCCTCTTCTTATTATTATTATTCTTCTTTTTCTTCTTTTCTTTTTTTCTTCTTCTTCTTCTTCTACTTTCGTTTCTCTCCATCTCTCTCTCGCTCTCTCTCTCTCTCTCTCTCTCTCTCTCTCTCTCTCTCTGTTTCTATCTATCCATCTATCCATCTATCTAACTATCTATCTATCTTCTTTTGAACAATTGATCTTGAAAGGATAGATACACTTCGGACAATTCGATGAGTCTTTAATCTTCTTCGAAGATCCTAAGAATCGTTATATGCCTTATATTTTACGACATATGAATGAGAACGAAAAATGATTCATTTTCATTCGTTTTATGTAAATGATTTTATTTACACGATCGAGATATAAAGATCTATGAATTGTTATTTTTCGTTCAAGATCTTGTCAATCGTTTTTCTTCTTTCTTTCTTTCTTTCTTTCTTTATTTTCTTTCTTTCTTTCTTTATTTTTTACTAAGTCTTTTTGTATCACGTTTTATGATTACGTTTTTTTTTTTCCCCGTAATTTAATTCATTAAACGAACAATCTTATCAAAATTTAAGATTATTTCTTTTTTGACAAGAAAATTAAATCGATCATTTAAATTTATTAATCTTATTGAAAAGAACATTGTAAATGTCGATATTATATTTTACGAATTCATCGTAAGAATTTTATTTATCGAATAAAAAATTAAATTCAAATTGACTTTATCGAAAATATTTTCGATTAATAATTTTTAATGATCACTATTGTCATTGACGGACATAATTCGAAATGGATTATTTTAATAACAAAAGTAACAACTCAGATACGATCCCAATTCGATCGTCTTTAAAAGGATCATCTTGATTCGACTTTGATTCTCGATTATTACAATGCCACGTGAATATTCGTACTAAGATTACAATTTATATGAGCCGTTTATTTCGAAAGTGGCCTAAGACCATTTATCTTCAAATCGAAATATTTAAGGGTTTGCGTTTTAATGAATTTAAAAATATATGTATAGGATACTAATGAGTCATACTACTTAAGTGTATCTAAGAATGTTAAATTTATAGTTCCTATTAAAATAGTGGCAATTATTAAGTGAATAATATGCATTTTCTTATCAAGAATGAAGTTAGGCCACTTTCAAAATTAACAATCAGATTCATTATAAAATTTGAAGGTGCCCAAGTCCATTCAACATAATTTAAGATGCTTCAAATTGAAAAAAAACAATATTCAATTTATTTTACATATCTTTAAAACACTTCGAAAACATAATTTATGCGATTCAAAACATTTTTTAATTACATAACGTACAAAATTACAAACATAAATTTATTACAAAACAATTTACTACTCATCTAGATTTTGTGTGTGTGAAAGGGATTTGAAGAAATCAAATGATGTTCCGGTGGTATATATCGTAATAGGTCAATTATGTCCTTGAATTTTGCTGTTGTAATTTGTCTGATATTTTTATACAGTGATGTCAATAAAATATTTTCGAACTTTCTTGGTTTACCCCGACGTGGTAATAAATTCAGGATTTTAAAATTTTCATTTTCATTCATTGATGTCTTATAGAAAATTTTATACGGTTTATTTCTGACAAAACGCATCCAACATATTTTTAACCAGTTTATTGATTCTCCATCAGAATTTTTTACCTTTTTAAAAATTGCGTCTTCTAATAATTTTGTTCATACAAAATCTTCTTGTCTCATTTCATTTACAATAAAGTTATTACCTCTCTGACACTTTTTAATAATCTTGTAATAATCTTGGGGAACGAACAGTAAATTATTTTATTTTAATGATATTTCTATCATGCCAAAATCTCTATCATTTGGTAAAAACGAATGTCCTGATATTAAAAATTTGTGATCTATGATTTCCACATTATTATTTTTCAATGTTTGGACAATTTTTAACCACATTAAAGCTACATTAATATATTATATCTTGTCTCTCATTATCGTTAAATATTTTTTCGGTCGAATGATTTCGTCGAAATCTTGCGCATAAATAAGTCTTTATTTACTCAGAGAACTCCTTGAAAAATCCGATACCTTAGGGATTGCATCGTTGACTCGTAAAAACCCTCAGATGACTTTACTTTTCGGCCAGTATTTCATAATTAGACCCTACAATGACGACGACACTCGAACTTTCCTAAAGCCCCCCTCCCCTCTCTTTCTTCCCTCGCCCTCTTCTCGAGAAAAGAAAAAAAGAAAAATAAAAGAAAAAATTTCTCACTCACCCTTTCCTGCTTAGCCAAAAGCAAAAAAAAAAAAGAAAAAAAAAAAAAAGAAACGAAGGAGCTGAGCAACGTGCGCGAGACTGTTTTTCTGCTCCATGAATCTTTTAATCGGACGGGTCGTGCTCTTGGAAAAAAGGTCTCCCCATCTGAAAGATCGTAAACGGATATAGTTGTTTGTCATCTACCTGTATCACCTGTACCACCTCTTTCTCTCCCTCTCTCTCTCTCTCTCTCTCTCTCTCTCTCTCTCTCTCTCTCCCTCTGTCTTCATGTGTTTCTATCTCTCCTTCTATTTCAAAGAGATATCGAAACATTTTCTTCCCCAAAGTTCGAAAATAAATATTACAAAATCTAAAGATATTTCAAATTAAATAGACAAAAATATCTCAAATATCTGAAATCGATTATTTATTAATATTCATAGAAGATTTTTTAAAAATTGAAAAAATTTTTGTTAAAGCTTTTCTTTTTTCTCTTTTAAATTTCCCATGTCTCAATTCATATAACTCAATAACTGTTACATCGATCTCATTAATTCCGATACTGAAACAATCGAGCCGTTCTTTACAATAATAAAGATAACGTCAAATATATAAACGAATGATTTGACATTATTGTTCATGAATAGCAATGAAGTCGTTTTTAAATATATTGATAAAGATTAATCGTTTATATCGAAATTCATTAAAATTTATATTTTCGATTTATTGAAGGAGAAAGAATGAAAAATACAAATCAGAAAGACAAAGGCGAACTTATTGAAATCGTTTGATCCTTGAGAAAGAAATAAAAGAAGAAGATATTGGAAGGATAAAGAAAGAGATATAGAAAGAGAAAGAGAAAGATAAAGAGGGAAATAGAATCGTAAGTAAGTACAGAGAGGGAGGTAGGGTGGGAGGTAGAGGAGGGGGTTACGGTAGCGGCTTTTCGGTACGAAAGGTCATCATAGTGCCGGTCTCCTCCTTTGAGAGTGATGCGCGTTAATCAGTCGGCCCGGGCAAGAAGCCCGGAGGATTAATTAAGCCGTAATTACCGGACAGACTCTCTAGTCGCTAATGGGCAACTTGATATCCGTGAAAGGCCGTGTAGTGCTTAGAGTGAATGGGCAACGTAGCTGCCCATCCAACTCTCTCTCTCTCTCTCTCTCTTTCCTACTCTCTCCCTTACCCTTCTCTTTCTCTCTATCTCTTTGTCTCTCTCTTTTTCTCTATCTTTTGCTATCGAACGAGTTACACGATGTTTATTACCGAATATTTTCTTTTTTTTTTTTTAAATCGGCTACCGTTTCTTCAACTTCTTCTTTGTACATCAAAAGACATTAGTGAATGAATGGGGCGGGGGGGGGAAGGAGGAGGAGGGGGGACACGTGGATGTCCCAAAGAAGGTAGAGAGAAAAAAAAGGGTTTGTGTTAAGGGTTTATATAGTTATCCCTTTCTTATATGCTATATCGACGACAACGGCGACGATATACCGAAAGGTAATTACTCGGTGCTATGTGCAAACAATGGAGGAAGGTGCCCCTTGTTCCTTGCGTGAGAAACAAAACTTTCGTAGTGGGGTACGTCCTTCCGTGCATACCTGTCTGTAGTAACCGATACTGTTGAAAGAAGAAGAAAGAGAGAGAGAGAGAGAGAGAGAGAGAGAGAGAGAGATACATGGAGAGATAGAAGGTGAGCCCAGATTATACCTCCAACGTCTCTCGCGCGCAATGAATTACATAAGCATTAATCAGCGGGATGCCTCGTAGACCAACCAAAATCGCCCCGTAACGAAGACAATGGCTGGATGGAAGAAGGATATTCTAAACGGAGAAAGGGGAACGGATACTCAAAGAGAATAGACGATAGCAGAAAAACGTCTTAATGCATTTTCTTGCAGATGTCTTTTTTTTTTTTCATATCTCTATTTCGTTTCAATTTTACATCCATCGTGTTTTGTTCTCATTCTTCGTTTATCCTGTTTTCATATCTTATAATATATTATACATATATATATGTATATATATATATATATATATATATATATATATAGTCATTAAAAATAAATTATGTTAATTTATTAAGTATATATAATTTTATTAGAAAAAATTATATATATATATATATATATATATATATATATATGCGTGTATAAAAATATCATTAAAAAGAAATATATCAAAATTTAATTCAGTAACACAAATAATTTTCTAAATATTATCTTTATTCTTTTCAATGCATATCTTTTAAATATAATGAGAAAATTAATCCATTGAATTTTCATTTATTTAGATAAGTTAAATTTATTCTTTCATATACTTTATTACTTATAATTGATTTAATAAAATTTAGGTTAATAACAGTTTTAATAGCAAATATCTCTTAAAAATTGAATATAAAAATTATAATTTTCTATTAATTTTTAATCTCTTTATTATAAGCATTCATTGTGTATAAATTATTTGTAAATTTATAGAATATGTAAATCTATTACATTAATTAAATAAAATAATAATTTACATACATGTATTTCTTTACGTTAAATAAAGAGTTAAGTATAAAATAAATATTTATAATAATAATAATAATAATAATAATAATAATAATAATTAAATAATATATATATATATATATATATATATATATACATTATCATTTAATTAGTATCATTATTGACAAAATGATTATTATCATCTTTACTTCATCATTCTACGATAATGAGATAATTTCATATACGTTTAAAGTGTATTGCCCTAACTCTAACAAACATACACCGTCTCTCCTTTTCTCCCTTTTTCCGGTACAAAATATACGAGTTTTCCGGCGGTGCAACAGCGAAAACGGTTACATACTAAGCACCCACACGTTAATCGTCAATCCTGTTAGCGTCGACGACAGAGGGCTCGTCGTTGTACCTCTTTCACTTCCCCTTTCCTCCTCTCTCACCCGCCAACGGCAAAGGATCATCCCTTAATCCGTTCATTCGCATCTCTGCCGTTCTCGAGCCGCCTACACCCCTTACCACCCTTCGTACGCATCGACGAAGAAGCTTTCGAGGCTTGCACCCCGTGCTAAAACTCTCTTCTTCTCTATCTCTCTCTCACTCTCATTCTCATTCTCTCTCTCTCTCTCTCTCTCTTTATCTATCTATCTATCTTTCTCATTCTCTTTATCTCTCTCTTTCTCTCTCTCTCTCTCTCTTTATAATGTATATATATAATGTATATATATATATATATATATATATATATATTTCTCTTCATAGCCCTTTCGGCGTGCTCTCCCGCGCGTACTTACGAGCAACGTAACATCGACAATAGGCATTACTCACGCGATACCGCTCATACAATATCCTCGATATTTCGTTCGGTTACGTGTTCCATAATGGCGGCCTTCTCCGACATTTTTTTTTTGGATTCTTTAATGCCCACATTACAATACATTATATATATATATATATATATATATATATATATATATATATGAGATTAATTTATTATTTTATTAAGAAATTAAGATATTTTTAATATATCGATAGATTATATAATTTTTATCGGATGAAAATATTAAAAAAAAAAAATATTTGAAAATAATTGTGTATATATGGAGAATTATATATATACTATTATATTTTTGAATTTAATATAAATCTTTTTTGCATCGGTTATGATATTGTAAAGTTGATAGTATTTTCTTCGAGTATTTTATTTGATCATTCGTCAAAAATGAATTAATTCGTTACATGTGTAATCCGTGTTATACGAAGGTCAATACTTCGATAGCCTCTATCCCTAAAACATTTTCTTCTTATCGCACGAATTTCATCACATTCCTCTTTTATTTATTTTATTTTTCTTTTTGCTTTTTATTTTTTCATTCTTCCTTTTTCTCTTTTTCTTTTACTTTGTCTTTTTTTTTTAATTTTTTTTTTCTTTTTTTTTTTTTTTTTCTTTTAATTTAATTACTCCATTCCAATTATAACATGAAGTAATTCACGTCGCTATCCTGTCATTGCGAATGACGAAATGACACGACGTACCTACGTGTATATATGATCATATCATGGCGAAGAAATGAATTCGATTAACTATCAAATAACTAATTTAATAACACGTTGAAATTCGCACGTTGATATCCGACGTATATCTTTTGATCGTATCGATTAGCGAATGAAAAGAAGAAGAAGAAGAAGAAGAAGAAGAAAAAAAGGAAAAAAACAAGAAAGAAAAGAAGAAAAAAAGACAACCCACTCCGATCGTAAACGTTAATGGTTAATTTAATTAAATCCAACGGGACACATTGGCACGCTCTTGTAAGCGACAATCCGATCGGCTTGCCATTGTTCGGCCATAAACATTAACCCGTACAAAAGGGGGTTGCGATGGTCGAGTTAAAGAGATTAGAGTTTCGAGTGTATGTATGTATATGAAATAAAGAGAGAGAGAGAGAGAGAGAGAGAGAGACAGACAGAGGAAGAGAAGAATAAAGAGAGAGAGAGAGAGAGAGAGAGAGAAAGAGAAGAATAAAAAGAGAGAGAAAGACAGACAGAGAAATAGAGCTTACGATCTAGCATCTGAATCACGTTCTATGATCATATCACTGGCGTTATGTATATCGCAGGTGAGCGTGAAGCGGATAAAGGTGAAATCTTTCCTCCCCCCCCCCCCCCGAGAGAAAAGAAAAGAAACGAAAAACTAAAAAGGAACGAAGAAAGAAAGAAAGAAAGAAAGAAAGAAAGAAAAAAAAAGGGAACATAAAACGAAATCTTTGTGGCACCATTGAAGGCACCTTCCGGGTCTCCTCAAAACATACGAGTCATCTTTTGAACCCCAAATCTGGACCTCTGGTTCATCTACGAGCAACATTATTCCCTTAGACCTTTGATCCGGTTGTTGAGAAGGAAACAAAAAAAGAAAGAAAAAAAAGAAAAAAAAAGGAGAATATAAAAGAAAGGAAAAAGAAGAAGAAGAAGAAGAAGAAGAAGGAGAAGAAGAAAAAGAAATAAATGAAAAAAGAAGGGAAGAGTCTTAATAAACACGTCTTACAACATAGAACGAAGTGCATAACCAGCACGAGCCAAAAGCATGGATGAATTGGATGATGGAAGCTTTGTGCATGTATATATACATATATATATATATATATATATATATATATCTATGTACGATACATACATATGTATATAAGTGTGTTGAGATACACGTGGTTACTTCTACGATTGCTCTGTCTCTCTCTTTCTCATTTCTCTACCCATCGAGTAACACGGAACACAATGGATAAATGAGATTTTTTGCGAACGATTGAGATCCGTGAGTAGGATGAGAGAGAAGAGTTGGAGTGGGGGAGAAGGGAACAGGAGTCGATACTTTCCCTTGGGAGGGATGGAACGAGAAAGAAAGAAAGAAAGAAAGAAAGAGAGAGAGAGAGAGAGAGAGAGAGAGACTATGATAGGGTGCATCCCCCAAGAGCGAGGGCTCGAAGAAAGGGTTGACAGAGGAGGCTTTTAATACTTGCGGTACGTACTGCCATTGTCGATAAAACGCATCGACTGAATTACCATAAATACAAGTACGCTGTGTTAAGAGAAGGAAAGGGATAAAAAGATAGAATGAAAGAATGAGATAGACAAAAGAGCACGATGACGACGGCCGATTCACGATGCCTGATAGCGATGTTGCTACTGCTGTTATTACTGGGTTTTACTGATGTTAGTAGATGGTTGTAGTAATATTGGTGATAGTGACTGAAAATCGGAGAAAAGGTTACTTCGACGATCTTAACAAACGTAGGGAGAGAAAAAGAGACGGATAGAAAATACAGATAGACTTTATTGAGTTTTTACGATGCGAGACGTTACAATGGGACTGCTTACATTATCCAAGAGTTCCTGAGATTTTTCTGGTATTCCCTCTCATGGTACGATCTCTCGAATATAAATATATCTAAAGGGTTGGGTGGGGTGGAAGATGGGGGATATAAAAGATGGCCATTAATGATCAATGAATAGAAAATTCTTGATTAAAGATTTCATCGATATACAGATAAATAGTTTTATTGATTTTTTTTTATCTCCCTCTTTTGTTTTTCCCTCTTTTTTTATTCTTTTTTCTTTCTCAAAGGATCATTCGAAGAATCGTACGAATTCGTTCAATCGTTCATCCAACGACGTAAAAGAAAAAGAGAGAGAGAGAGAGAGAGAGAAATAAGAAGAAAATTATCGAGTAAATTTCTTCGATTCTCACCGTGTGTCGGACGTGACTCTCGCATAGTGCCGATAGTACAATAGTATAAATAGCCCTTCTAGTACGTTGCGCCGTTCCTAAGACAAAGTATCAAGATAGAAGGGGTTGTAGAAGTCCGGGCACAAAAAGGCGCTATTAATTATGACAGGTTGATGTACGAGCCTTGCACACGGAGCCAGGCGAATGAATTCGATCCTGTTCAAAGAGAATGAGAGAGAAGGATAGAGATAGATAGATAGATAGATAGATACAGAGAGAGAGAGAGAGAGAGAGAGAAAGAGAGAGAGAGAGAAAAGGGTCTCGTCATATCTCGAAGGGCGTTCACGAAGAAAACGTATCTGCAAAAGTAAATCTTTAAATTTTCCTTCTAAAGCCGTTCGCCTTACTTAATTCACGTGATGATTTAACATCGCTTCCGTAGGTGTACTTGAAGGAAAAAAAAAAAAAAAAAAGAAAAAAGAGAAAAGAAAAAGATCAAGGAAATGGAAAATATATTCTGTTTCGAACATATTCCTTCTTCTTATTATTTTCCCAGTAAGAAAGATCGGATCCCAATGAGAAATGCGGCATTAAGAGTGACCGATAAAAATCGGCGATCATTCTCGGCAGGCCGCAATCTCGACACGCTGAATACAAAGTGAGAGGCGTTACGATGCGTGTAATAAGATCGTAATCTCGTGCCGTGGAATAATAATTGGCGTTACACTTTGAAGAGGCCCGAGATACGATAGAAGTGGGAGGAGGAAGAATGTACAAGACGTAGGTATCTCGGTGCCAATGGTAGAGCGTAAGAACGAGTTGGAAAAATTGAAAGCAATAACCCATTGAATCGTTTCTCTGATAGCATCCAAAAAAGAAAGAAAGAAAGGAAAAAAAAAAAAATAAAAAGAAAGAAAAAAAATAAAGATATAAGAAACAAAAGAAAAATGATAAAAAAAAAAAGAAAAGAAAAAAAGAAAAGGGATAGTCGAAAAAAATAAAAGGATGAGCTAATTCATTACGTATGTTGGAGCGAGATAAAACGAACATGATTGTTGTTAATGGAAAGGATTTGAAAAAAGATATATATGTATATATCTATATATATATATATATAGAAAGAGAGAGAGGGAAAAAAGAAAAAAGAAAGGACGAGAAGAGGTCATCAAAACATTCGTGATCTAATCCATTACGTATGCTAAGGAAGAGAATCTCGATGAAACTGTACTATTATAAATGTAGCTCCCTTGTTTTCCTGGTTTCGAGTTTACAAATTGGCAAACTGCCGACAAGGATGACGACGAGGAGGACTACAACTACGACGACTATAACGACTACGACGACTACGATGACTACGACGACGACGACGACGACGACGACGACGACAACGACGGTGCAAGATTTCGACACCGGAGTGCGAGAGCGACGGACACACCTAATTAGGGGAGGCCTTGGTGTCGTAGGGAGATAATTAATTGGGACGCGGATTAATGCCAGAGGATTAATCCATCCGTGCTACTTGACGTTGGGCTTTTCTCTCGCGTATTCTCTCTCTCTCTCTCTTTCTCTCTCTTTCTTTCTCTTTTTCTTTCTCTTTCTCCCCCTCTCTCTCTCTCTCTCTTTTTCTCTTTCTGTTTCTCTCTCTCTCTCTCTCTCTCTCTCTCTCTCTTTCTGTCTCTGTTTCCGTCTCTGTCTCTCTGTCTTCAAGGCTGGGGATAACGCAAGCCTTTCATCCTGTAGTACATAATTTTACTTTCTTTCAAAATTACTCTACGAACGGAGATACCCTCGCGGTGAGATAAAAGCGAAAGGATTGGATAGGAGGACGATGTCACTTTGATGTAGCTAAAGTTAATTAAATAATTGGTAAATTTTCGCGATAATTACGATTATTTACGTAAATTAAAAATCTAAAATTATTTTATTTATTTCATGTTATGACTAAATGATTCGGATGTTATATAAAATATGTCGATAAATACTTTTTATCAAGCCGATAAAATGATGCGAAATTTTTTATCGGTTTCTTTTATTTTTTTTTTTTCTTTTCTTTTTTTTCTTTATTTGTTTTTTTTTTTGTATTATTTTATTATAAACACGTTATATTAATTATTATTTATATAAGTACATATTCAAAATGATAATAATGTAATAATATATATATGTACATACATTTATACATACATACATATATATATATATATATATATATATATATATATATATAGGGGAAATAAAGAGAGAGAAAGAGAGAAAAATAAATAATAATTCTAGAGATATTTAATCTCTAAAATTAAATTACAAAAAAATAAAAAGAATCAAATAATTGTCGAAATTATTATGATTCAATTAGAAAGGAATTATCGAAGGTTGATCATTTGAATGTTCAAAGGTTTGAAAGAATCATTGGCTCGTCGAAAATCAATTAAGTCGCGAAGACGAGCTGACTTCGCCCCATCGTTCGTTCATTGAAAATTATTACAGCACTCGTGAATGTATTGCGCCGATGTAAATCTTGGCGAGGTGCGAGACTGTAAAATATGAAGAAAAAGAGAATGAAGAAGAAGAAGAAGAAGACGAAGACGAAGACGAAGACGAAGACGAAGAAGAAGAAGAAGATGAAGAAGAAGAAGAATAAAGCCGAGCTCAAGCCGGGTTTATCTTTGGAAAATGGCGTGAAAGGCAGGATAGCGAGAGATTCTCTCTCTCTCTCTCTCTCTCTCTCTCTCTTTTTCTCTCTCTCTCTTTCTCTCTCTCTTTCTCTCTTTCATTTTCTTTCTCCCGGTTACACAGAGAAACGTAGACATATACATACAAAGCTTGTTTCTTCTTTCTTACCTCGCTTCGTTAAAAGATTCCTGAGTAGTGAAGAAACGAACGCGGCCATCGCGCATCGTAGGAAGGAAGGAACGAACGAATGAACGAACGAACGAACGGATAGACGGATAGACGGTACAGCTCGGCATATGCCATATGGCTAATGGCTTCCGCGTTGCTGAGCGTCATTGATAGCGCGAGACAAGCCGCAAGCATGGTGTCAAGGATCGCATTCGTGGCTCTTGTTACCGTGTACTCCGTTAAGCGGACATATTCTTCCAGGTTCAAGATCGCGATTCTTCCGAGATATTCCTTCTCTCTCTCTCTCTCTCTCTCTCTCTCTCTCTGTGTTTCTCTCCCTCTCTATCTCTATCTCTATCTATTTATCTATCTCTTTCTCCCTCTATCTCTCTCTCTTTTTTTCTATACCTTTCTCAACTGAGTTGTTTAAAGAAAATAAAAGAGAAAAAGGAAGAAGGACGAAGAAGGTACCCATATAGGTACTATAATATAATACATGGACGTCGAAGGGACCGTTAAGAATCACGAACACACAGCTGGTCATCGACTTTCCCGAAACGAAACGACATCGTCATCGTCGTTCGTCGATACCAGAACAACGAGATTTTACATCGGTGTGATGCATATATTAAATAAATGTAGGTAGAAGAGGAGATAGGTAAGTAAGTACGTGTAACATAGAGGAAGAAGATGAGACCATGAATTTCTCTCTCTCTCTCTCTCCATATACACACATACATATATACATCTATATATATATATATATGTATATGTGTTAAAGAGAGAGAGAGAGAGAGAGAGAGAATGATCGTACGAGTCGGCCATCTTCATTTCCACCGAGTAGATATATCGACTTCGTCGTCGTCGTCGTCGTCGTCGTCGTCGTCGTCGTCGTCATCGTCGTCGTTGTCGTCGTCGTCGTCGTTGTAGAGTGACGACCGATCGTTTCCTGGTATAAATATGCAACGTGTCACCCGGGGGGTCAGCTCGGATTCCTCGACGGTCGGATGCGTGCGTGAGCTCCGAACGAGCGAAGCCAAAGCCAAAGCGAAAGCGATGAGGAGCCGTGCAAGCCCGACTGTTTCTCTCTCTCTCTCTCTCTTTCTCTCTCTCTCTCTCTTTCTCTCTCTCTCTCTCTCTCTCTCTCTCTTGTGCTTGCCCGCTCGCTCGTTCGCTCGCTCTCTCTCTCTCTCTCTCTCTCTCTCTCAGTGTATCTATGTATCTGTGTGCGTGTGCATACGTTAATCCTCCACAATGGGATACTCCACAATGGCCTTTGTCCGTTGTGCTCGCGGAAAGAAATGAAAAACGAGGCGTAGTCTATCTCTATCTCTATCTCTCCCTCTCCCTCTCCCTCTCTCTCTCTCCCCTTCTCACTCTCTCTCTCTCTCTCTCTCTCTTTAGTCCACATTCAACCCCCTGGTCCTCCTCTTTCACTCACCCTCCACGTGTTACCACCGTGGCAAGAACGCGAAGAGTAAGAGAGAGAGAGAGAAAGAGAGAGAGAGATAGAGAGAGAGAGAGAGAGATAAACTGTGCGTGCGAGAAATCGTCTCGTTTTTCGAGCCAACCAAAAATCAGGCTAATAGAGTCAGCATGTTGTAAGGTATTGACTGGAAAATTGGACGGAGCATTTCTTCTTGAAGTTCTTTATCTTCAAAGAAGGCCAAAACTTCCCATTAGGAGCTCTCTTCTGATCCACGTAATGTCACGCAGAAGAAGAGGAATCGATTGGAGAAAGGAGTGGGTTTCTTTGACAATCTTCTTTTTCCTCCGATTAACCTCGTCATGGTGGTGTCGATCCGATCGATACCGATACCGATCTTATTATAGTGTTCTCGGCTTCGTATCTTCATTGTTACATAGTCCATCGTGTTATAGTCCGGTGTCTTTCTTTTTTTATTTCTTACTTTTTTCTTTCTTTCTTTCTTTTTTTTTTTTTACCATTCACATTCGTTCATTTTGTTATTCGTTCAATTGCTTAAAGACACATAGACGTGGATTTGATCGATTAAGAATTTAAGGAAATTATCAATGAAATATGGATACATAAGTAAATATAATAAGAATCTAGTTTTTTGCTTATCGCGAGAAAATATTGCTTAAGGAAAGATTGATCTAACGTGCACAAGAAGAAGTATCATTTTTAAAATATTATTTTCTATATTATTAGGGATACCGGAAAGTATTGATACATCATATTTATGTTATTATTAAATTCTTATTTGTAAATATTTCTTTTTTTTTGTTTTTTTTTTTTTTTATTTAATAAATATCTTTTCTAAAATAATTTTTCCTACTTTTAAATTACTCTTGATATTAATTAAACTAGATTATAAAATAATTAAATATTTAAAAATCTTAATTTTTAAATGAATATTAATTATTTATCAGTTATAATTTATAAGATAACTACCCAATCACATTATTAGTTATAATAAGAATAATTATAAAAAGTTATTTATATATTATCTAAAATTATATATTCTAATATTTGACATATCTAAAATTATTTATTTATTATGATAATAATTATTTCTATTTTATTTAAATTCTTACGTAATATTCGATTATGTAATATAATATGTGACATATCTTAAATTATTTATTTATTAAGATAATAATTACTTTGTTTAAATTCTTATATTTTATTATATTATTATATTTAATTTAAATATTTATACATATATATTAAAAATTTCACAAAATTTCAACAAAACAATAAATTTTCTCGTTTAGTAATATTTTTTATTAAAAATAAAATAAAAACATATAATTTTTTTTAGCAAAAAGTTTTTTAACGGAAAGTAATGTCGTTTCCGCGCATGTCGATATTTTTGATTGTGATTAAAAATAAAAACTTGTTAAAAATTTCTTCGTTTGAATTTAATTTAAGAAAGTGACATTACTTTCCGGTCCCTTAATATCTTCTATATTATTACATATATGTGTATATATGTGTGTGTAAGATCTAATTGATGAAGACACAGTGTATATTTTGAATATTCTATCGAAATAAAAGAGAAAAAGAAAAGAGAAGAGAAAAAAAGCAGAAATCGTTTATAACACAAAGCGATTGATGTTTAATGTATCGATCGATTCGAACTTCCGTAGAGATTAATCGTATTTGTCGGTATAATACGATCGAAAGGCAACGATCCGAAGGGAATCGACTGAAGCAGATTTTTAGGGGATATCCTTATCGACTTTCTTTCATTAGCTGGCGTTACGTGAATCGTACGGTCGTTCGGCAAAGGCGTTAATCTGGCTGAATTAATCCGCCTCCGGTTGGATGCTTCCCCCGATATACCTCTTCCCTTTTCCTACCCCCTCCTACGACAATGACGAACTATTCGACCCCCACTCTTATAGCATCTCCCTCCTCCTCCTCCTCCTCCTCCTCCCTCACTCTCTCACTCTCTTTCTCTCTCTTTTTCTCTTTCTCACACAAACACATACACGCAATGATACATGCAATTCGTAGATACACATTCGAGC
>NC_060957.1:1711597-1721597 GCF_910589235.1 Vespa crabro
GAAAATTATGATCCTTAAGTCGGTCCCTTTTATTCTAAACCGAACGAACACTGGGGATATTGTATTCGCTTAGAAGGAAGAAAAAAAAAAGAAAGAAAAGAAAAAAGAAAATAGATAGACAGATAGAGATAGAAAAAGAAGAGAGGGAGGGAACTACTGTATCACGACCACTTGTTTTCTTTCTTTCGTCGAACCTTTTTGTCTTCCTAGATCTCTATAACTCATCTATCCGCGTTTAGTGACGGTTTTCGATTTTTATCAGTTGCTTCGAGGAAAGCCCGAAGATCATCGCGTCTCGATACGATACCGAGACGACGTTTATAAACGTTGTACGCTCGATTAGAATGATTTACCGTTTCGTGAGTTAGGGTAAAAGGAGAGCCAGTATGGGCTTCAACTAGGAGTAGTAACTCGGTGCCCATTAAAGTAGTTTATTATCGTTCTCCCTTAGTGTCAACTAAGCATTCTTTATCGTCACCAAAAAGTAACTATGTCTTGATATGTTTATCCCGTCTTTATCATCGTGGGATACTTCCTCTAAAACTTATTTTTATGTGATTATTTAAAAAAAAAAAAAAAAAAAAAAAAAGAAAAAATAAAACAAAATAAAAGAAGAAGAAAAAACGCACACACAAAAATATGAAATTAATGTACTATGTATAGATAATAGAAAGAGACAAATGATAGATAGAAAGAGAGATAGCTATGCTTTTCCTTTTTCTCTCCATGATCGGTTTTCTTTTTGAGAAAAATTCCATAGCCGATTAAATCGAACTCATTCCCGCGAATCAGCACACGAGGAAATATCCGGAACGCGACATAGGAATTTTATTTTCCTCCGGGAGAGATTTACTGCGTTACGCTGTGGTTATATGGGAAAACTATTTCTCTCTCTCTCTCTCTCTCTCTCTCTCTCTCTCTTTCTCTTTCTATTTCTCTCTGTTCGTTCCTTTCCTCGTCTTGATCTCAATGTCCGGCTGCGTAAACTTGTCAGGGTCGAAGTGATCGACTCCCCTCTCCTTTATCTTTCTCTCTTTTCCTTATTATACGAGACGCAACCCTCGGACACGGTTCATAAACGTTTTAAACAAAATTCAGGAAAATCTGAATTTTGTCGAGGGCCGTGAGAGAAAAACGGAAAGAGATACGGAAGGAAATAGGAAGAAGAGTGGGGAATAGGGTTTGTAAAATAAACGACGAATTGCCTGTCTCGATGTTGTCTCTCTCTCTCTCTCTCTCTCTCTCTCTCTCTCTCTTTTAAGGATTAGGACTTTGATTCCGTGGTAGATCGACCGCATGTGGTCAGCTACCTTATAGGATTCATTCGTTCGTGCATTATGCTCGCATTTGCACATGTGGGAAAAGCCGTCGGAGCGACTAGAAGAAATCCGTTCATTGTTCGATGCGAACAGATGTTTCCAATTGTGGTCAGCAAGGGTTTTATTTATTTTTTTTTTTTAGTTTTTTATTTTTATTTATTTATTTTTTTTTTTTTTTTCTTTTTTTATTTCGAGATTCCTTCGAAGTCTCTCCTTGGCTCGTTAATTCGACTCGCTGATACTTCTTCAATCACCTACGAAAAGATTCAATTCAATTCTTTGGAATATTTTTATTATCAATCGAACTCGGGATTATTTATTATAGAAAATAAGATATCGATTAATGATATGATCAAAATAATGATATATAGTTTTCTTCTTTTTTCTTTTTTTTTTTTTTTTCTTTTCCCTTTACAATAAAATACATTATATAACTTTATACGTGATTTGACGTAATACCGTGCTATCGTATACGAAGCTATTAATATTATAGAAAATTTTTTTTTTTTGAGAAAAAGCAAACCATTTTAATGATCATCGATGCGTTTCAATGATCGTTCGTTTCCAGGCTCATACATTTACATGTTCATAATGATACTCTATAAGATTTAAAAATTGAATATTGAACATTCACACATGACGAACTTTATCATTAATTTTATCATTAATTTTATACAATATCGTTATAAGCGATGTAAGCAATATAAATTTTTTTTTATTTGTTTTTATGAAGTATAACGTCAGACTTATTTGTCCTGTTTCATTATGATTATGTAATATCATTCGTTAAGCGTAAAAATCGTTTAATCATCGAACGTTCGTTCATATTTATTATTAAAAATATTTAACTTCTACGCATTCAATAATTTTAAGATATACGAAAAGAAAAAAATTATTTTCACGTGAATATTTCAATTCCTCGATGAAACTTCGTATCTTCTCTCTCTCTCT
Organism: Vespa crabro; assembly: GCF_910589235.1. Classification (NCBI taxonomy): domain Eukaryota; kingdom Metazoa; phylum Arthropoda; class Insecta; order Hymenoptera; family Vespidae; genus Vespa; species Vespa crabro. The sequence continues at coordinate 1,713,868 of NC_060957.1, forward strand.
CTCTCTCTCTCTCTATTCTTTTTTTTTCTTTTTTTTTTTCGCTCATAATATCAAGACAGGAGAAAGCATCAAAGTTTCCGAGGAGTATCGGCACTTAGTATACCGGTCAAGGGTCGATAGGTAACTATAGGATACTAGTTAGCACCCTGCTGTGGTCTGTCTGTAGTGGGTGTGTTGTGACATCGAGACCGGAACAAACAAACACCGTGTCCATTCTACGTCGACCCAAGAAGAACCCAATACGTTCGATGACCACGAATAGTTCTATGCCCTTACAACCACCTTCTCACATTCCCCCCCTCTCTCTCTCTCTCTCTCTCTCTCTCTCTCTCTATCTATCTATCTATTTATCTCTCTCACTCTCTTTCTTTATTTCTTACCGTCATTCGCTCACGCGCACGACAATGGAGTACCACCCTCAAGTGAAATTTGAGGACGACATTAAATAGGAAACTATACGGTCCCATGATGGACCCGATATTTCGTTTTTCCTTTTTTCTTTCTTTCTTTTTTTCCTTCTTTTCTTTTTTTCTTTTCCTTTTCGTCTATCCAACATCACCCCACGCCACGTTCCCTTCCACGACATTAATTTCGAGAGAGGATTCGTTTTGCAGGACCAACCAACCAACCAACCAACGAATCCAACGAATCCAACCAACTTCGTTCCTTTACGTATGTTTCAAGAATGAACGCGATATAACTCATAGAAGAGAAGGAGAATCAAAGAGGGTGGAATTCGAATAGGAATTCATTGCTGTTGTTCTTCCTTATTCTTCTTTTTCTTATTATTCTTCTAGATTTTCGAAGTTGAAACTATTCCGGAGGAGTAAATATTTCCATGAAAGAACGATTGCATAAGGCGGACATATAACGTTTTATATATATATATATATATATATATATATATATATATATATGTATTTATACGTATGTAAGTACATAAAAATCGTATCGAGTTTATTGCGAGCAAGAATCGTCTCGCATGAGCAATTTATCGCTTTAATTATAACGCCTATCGTCGTACCAGTCGCTTGTGTGGCGCTTGTTGACGCTCACTCGTCTCGTTTTATTTTTATTCTCTCTGACTGCTTTGCTTTTCTCTCTCCTTCTCTCTCTCTCTCTCTCTCTCTGTCTCTCTCTCTCTCTTTCTCTTTCTGTCTTTATCTATCTCTTTATCTCTCTCTTTCTCTTTTTCGGTCACGCGTCATCCTATCAAACGGAGACTTTCGTAAGCAAAGTGTTTTTTTAAGCAAGGCTAATCGATCGGAAATACGTCGATGATTTCATCATGAACTATTGATTTGTTCGTATTAGTGATCTGTTACGTTTTATATTTTGCGAATGAAGAATTAATAAAAAAAAGAAAGAAGAAAAAAAAAGAAATAAGATAAATATAATAATGATAATAAATGAAGTAGGTGTTTTGTGTAAAGTAACGAAAAAGAAGTAAAAGAGAGAGAGAGAGAGAGAGGGGGGGTGGGAGGAAGAGGAAGACAGAGAAAGAGGAAAGAAATTTATCGAAAATAAAATATAATAAAATAAAAATTTTATTATTTATTCTAATCCAAAATATAATTACGTAAGAATGATATAACGTAAGTAATTACAATACAGTGAAACTATAAAAGAAAAAAACAACAAAACTAAAATGATGAATTAAAAATAATATTAATAATAAATAGAATAAATTATATATATAATATTATATTATATAATATTAATCATATATAATATATATATATATATATATACAAATTATATATAATATATTAACAATATAATTATATCTAAACATATAATTATATTGTTAAAGGATTAGAATGAAAGTATAGTATATAATAGAGTGGGAAAGAAGAGAAGAGAAACAATAGGCACAAAGTATGATATCTGATGCATGAATAATTAGTATAATTTTTTAATTATACATTCTACGTACAATTATGTATATAAAAAAAAAGTTTCATAGCAAAGATGTTTTTAGAATGCAAAGATCAATTTATATTTCCTAATCTTTTTTTTTTTTCTTTCCTGTAAACAGAATGTCATATTTCATATATCAAGATTGGAAAAAAATAAAATTTCAAGTAAAAATATTATTGACTTTTATTGATCATAAATCTAATAGTCAACGAAATATTTCGCTTAGTTTTTCAAACATTTACTTCGATTAAATTCAAATTGAAAATTGAATATCAAATTGAGAATTGAATGTCAAATAGAGGATTGAATATTTATTCATTTTCACATAAAATGATTTTTCATATAACGCATAATATAGAAATAATACAACGTATGAATGTAATAAATATCTCATCAAGTATGTTCCTACAATTATAAAAGTATATAGTTCGAATAATAAATTTCGAATAATAAAAAAGTGATTATCAATTATTTTGTCTTAGATCTATTTAAATGGTAATGATATAGAACATATATAAAAAAAAACATGTAATATATATATATATATATATATATATATATATATATTATATGTACGACTTATATTATACATAAATAATCATTTATAAAAATAAAATATAAATAAGAAAAGTAGATTAATACAATGCAATAAAAATAATAATAATAAAAATAAAAGATATTAGAGAAAGTAAGAGATAGAAAGAGAACGACCGTTCGTGACCTCGGCCCATGACCTATAACGAGGTTTCTAAGGGTTTCACGAACGACCCGTAACGTGAAACACGTTATGCACCTTCTTTCTTTTTTCTTTCTCTCTTTCTCAACGGGGAATCCGCCCGTCGTCTATTATCAAAAACTATTCCTAACATGTAGAAGAGAGAAGACTGGACCTCTTTTTTAGGATCAAGTTTTACCGATGACCAAAATGCGAAATCAAGTTTTAAGAAGTACCAGGGTGATTCATTTGATCACTCATGTCCCATCCTGGAACTTGTTCCTGGGTCCGTTTCAAAACTCGTCGTTTTGAACCTTTCCCGTTGTATTCTTTTTATTAAACATATCCTTCGGTGTTTCCCTCGTCCTCGCGAACTGGACAAACTGACCGGAATCATCAAAGAAGGTACTACTGAACGTATATATGTATATACATATGTTTGGCCGTTACCGGACAGTAAGATGACCGGTCCGACTACTCTACGTAATTTTCCTACGAAGAACCCTACGACACAATTTTTCTCTCTTCCTTATTTCCTTACTGAACGATTTTCTTTCTCACAGAGAGACATCAAAAGTATCTGATATCGAAACTTATTTTACGAACCTTTAAAAATTAAAATTTATGTTTACATATACGTATTATTAACTTTGTTTATGATAAGGTTAGAAGAAATTATTTATATTTCTTTAAAATTATAATTTATATATTAAAATTCATTCGCAGGATAAAAGAAAATTATTAAAAAAAAGAAACATTTCATATATATACATTCATATATATATATACATATATATGTGTAGGGTGTTCAAAAAAACATTCAATATTTATACAATACATAGAATATACTATATAATAATAACAATAATAATAATAATAATAATAATAATAATAATAATAATAATAATAACATTAATAATAATAACAATACAATAGAATACATTATACTGAGTAAAAAGACCTTAGTAAACATAGGTCGAAAGGTCAACTTTTTCTAAGATATAAACATTTTTTTTTATGTTAACATCATAATTGACTTTTTGACATCTATCATCACATTGATATTTTCGTGTATTTATTGTATAGATATGTCGCGTAAATATTTTCCTTAATATTTATAAATCCTGTTCTGAATGTTTTCATGTAATTTTGCAAAATTACATCGTCAATTAGTCAGTTATCAATAATGTAATTTTGCGACTGACTTTAATTGCACGACGTTTTTACATAGTTTCTCTATCGAAGAATTAAAGAGAGTATTTCATGGACTATTTGAAAATCTTCATCAATATTTTCGTTAATCAAGTACATTTTAATCAAAGATGGATTGGACATGATGGATCAGTTGCGTGTCCTTCTTCGATTTTCCAATTTCAATTTCATTTGGATATCTTTCTATCGGAATATATAAAAAGGAAAATGTATTCTTTGCCGATAAATAACTTACAAGAAGATTACGAAATCGTATCTGCAATGCTTGTGAAATCATTAAACAGAGATGTGGAATTTCCGAGAGGGTTCGTGACTCTTTTAAAGGAAGATGTCAAGCGTGGAAATGAAAGAAGAATATGTAGAACTTCTTCCGTAAATCGAATAGCCATTAATAAATTAATCATAATAATAACATACAAAAATGTTTATATCTTAGATACGATTGACCTTTTGACTTATGTTTACTAAGACTTTTTTTACTCAATATAATGCATTCTATGTATCGTATATAAATATTGAATATTTTTTTTTTTCAGCACTTTGAATAAAAAACAAATACATATTTATACAATTTACATATATATATATATATATATATATATATATATATATGTAAATTCCTTTAATAATTACTTTTTATTTTTATATATTACATTATAATAAATATATATATATATATATATATATATATAATAAAATTTATTAATATATACAAATAATAATAATTTATTAATAAATATATTTTATAACTTAAATATATACATTAATTAATTAACTATTTATATATTATATTTATGTTATTATTAAATTCTTATTTATAAATATTTCTGTTTTTTTTTTTTATTTAATAAATATCTTTTTTTTAAATAATTTCTCTTACTTTTAAATTACTCTTGATATTAATTAAACTAGATTATAAAATAATTAAATATTCTAAAATTTTAATTTTAAATAAATATTAGTTATTTATCAGTCATAATTTATAATGTAACTACCCAATCACACCATTAGTTATAATAAGAATAATTATAAAAATCTATCCACATATTATAATATATGACATATCTTAAATTATTTATTTATTATAATAATAATTATTTTTACTTTATTTAAATTCTTACTTAATATTCGATTATATAATATAATATGTGACATATAATAAATAAATAATTTATTAGAAGAATAATTACTTTGTTTAAATACTTATATTTTATTATATTATTATATTTAATTTAGGGTATATATATATGTGTATAAATTCATTTCAATGTATCTGTACAAGATGTTAATCTTCAACAAATATCAAATGCAAATATGAAGGATAATGTAATGTAATTTCTATATTTTTTTAATATTACATTTAAAATTAATTTCAATGAATCGATCCAAGTTCTTTTCTTTTCTTTTGTTTTTGTTTTTTTCTTTTTTTTAAACTTAATTTGAATATTTTTTTTCTCGCTTTATTTTAATATCAGCAATTATTAAATCGTGATTATAAACGGATGTATCATTAAATTTAAACGGAAGTATCAGCAGGTAGCCAAAAATGCACCTTGCTAGTCACGTGGGTGGACAAGTGTCGGCTGGTCGAGTGGGAACGAACAAAAGGAAGGGAGAAGCTTTAGTTGAGAACACGGATGGTCCACGTCGTTTGTCGATGGTCGTTCGTCTCGTTTTCGTCGATGGATGGTGGGTGGTAGACTCCTCTATGGAAAATGGCTTTCCTTAAAATCGTGCCGGAACGATCTCACGCCAAGTGCCACTTTACCAAGGACCACGTGTGTGTCTCATATTTCGAGCTCTTTCTCCCTCATCCCTCTTACTCCCCCTCCCCATTTCTCTCTCTCTCTCTCTCTCTCTCTCTCTCTCTCTCTCTTTCTTCCTTTCTTTTCGACCATACTGAAAGTATTCCCGTGAAAAACGTCTAGCCCCTACAAAATGTTTCGTTTCATTTCATTTATTCTTCACATATTTCATTTTCGACGGCGGATTTTTTTTAAAAGATCAAAATGAATTATCGAAGTACGAAAAAATAATAATATATATTTTTCTAATCAACGATGTCAAGTTCGATGGGTATTGGCATTTGGTCATGTATAAAATAATATTTTTTTTTTTAAATTGAGGTAACAATTAATTAATAAATGTATTATTGGAGGATATTCACGAGGAACATTAGGATAGAGGAAAGGAAAAAGGAAGAGAAGGAAAAGGAGGGTTCCTTCTTCCTTCGGATTGGTTTTCTCACAGTTCGGTCCGCAGTTCGGTCCCGTAGCCGAAAACCGGACATCTGGACACGGGACAGCTGCGCAACCGCAGGGTCCTCGTACGGTACAGGGAGGGTTCCATGGGGGTGACCGGTCGACGTCGGTCATCGCTTTTCCTTACCATCACGTTCTACCATATATATATATATATATATATATATATATATATATATATATATATATATATATATATATATTTATATATAGATATGCCGCGATAATCTGTTCATCCTATATATATCTCTGTCTGTATACCCTACCAATGAAATCTTGAAAAGATTCCAAGACTATTTCGCTAGTTCTCTTATAAATGAAAATAATAAACTATATATATATATATAATATAAAATAATAAACTATATATATATATATATATATATATATATATATATACATAGTTTATTATTTATATATATATATCAAGACTAGATATTGAGCATCGTGAGAAAGAACGTTAAACGAATTTAATTAATATGATTTATCGAATTTTGAACGAATTCTTTTTCCTTTTTTTCTTTTTCTTTTTACAGTTTCCTTCAATTATTATTACATCAATATATTTATAGAGGCCATTTGTCAAATCGATCTTATAAATAAATCGTAATATATCGCGTTTAATAACTTTCATCAAATTTCATGAAAATCATCTTAAAGAATTTATTCTCGTATATATTTTATATTGATTAGATAATCTTTGATAATATTATCTTAAAAACGTATGAAAATAAAATTGAAAATACAGTATATAATGACAGACAACTTATTAATATACACATATATATATATTTATATATAGATATTTTTTATATCTATATTATAAATATTTAGATAGTTTATATATTTTATATTCATTAGATGAACATTGATAATATTATCTTAGAAACGTATGAAAATAAAATTGAAAATAGAGTATATAATGACAGACAACATAATTAATAGGATTTAAAAAAATTTTCTTTTAGTTTGAATTATGATCGTCGATTATGAGGAACTTTCGGGATATAGAATATCACGTAAAGGGAATAATCTCATTCGAAATTCGTAGGTAGAATAATAGAAATAGGAAAATCGTATTTGATCCGTGAGAAAGGAAATATCAAACGGAATAGAACGTAATTGATCGTCAACTTATTATCGTTTCTATTCTTCTCAATTATGTCGAAACTAAAGCGTTCGTTGCTTTCAGGATTTTCCTTGATGACGTATTCAGATTAATTATCGCTTTATCTTTCGCAAAAGATGAGTACAATGTATATATATATATATATATATATATATATATATATATATATTTTATATATGTATATATATATATGTATATATCTTTTTTCTTCTCAAGGATCTTTCGTGTATCTACTTCTTCTTCCGGGTAAATTAAAAGAATAAAATAATCGAAAACGCTTATCGTACGTACATATATACGTATGTAAGTATTTACGTACGATGCCATAAGCTTTCGCTATAGTCTTTTGAATCTTGCGGAAGGCTTGCACCGGTGTGGTTGTAAATACCTCGTAAAACATCGCTTCGTCGTTAAAACGTACGCGCGATCAAATTAAATCTTTAATGACAGACTTGTGCGAATGGTACGAAGTTGTTGCGATATGATGTAGTTA
>NC_060957.1:1726597-1731597 GCF_910589235.1 Vespa crabro
GCCAGATATTTCGTTCGTCTTAAAAAAAAAAAAATGTCAGAAAGAGAGGGAAAGAGATAGACGGATAGATAGATAGATAGATAGAGAGAGAGAGAGAAAGAGAGAGAAAGAATTGTGAGTCTGGTAGAGCTACCTAGGTAGGTTCGACCTTCCAAAACCTTTTTGATGCACCACCGACGGACTCTATCTCTCTTTCTCTCTCTCTCTCTCTCTCTCTCTGTCTCTGTCTCTCTCTCTCTCTTTTACTCTCCTGCTTTTTCCCCTCTCTTTCTCTCTCGGCAAACAAATGACGAGCCATAAATACATTAGCACCGAAGGTGTTAGGTGGGTGTGTCCGATATTAATAAGCAGTCATTAAGAGATACTCGCTTGAGGTTATGGACAATAGGCAAGAGCCTGGCTCACGGCAAATCGTCCTCAAAGGGAATCGCCGTCGTAAATCTTATTTCGTTCTTCCCTTATTGTTAGTCAAAAAATCATCTCACTGTACATTAATACATTGATATCTTATAATAATCCTTTTATAAATGTTTTTCTACGAATTGCATTACTTTCGATTTCATTCTTTCGAACGATACGTATTTTTTTTTTTTTTTTTCAAAGAATGGATTTGATTTATATCTATAGAAAAAAAAAAAGAGAAAAAAAAAGAAGAAAAAAACAATGTCTGATATTATTATAATTGATATGAACAATTTGATATACATTGAAAATGAATAAATGTGAATATTTTTAAAATCATTTAATAATATAATGTAATATAATATTGGCATTTTTTTTTTTTTTTTATTGGTTCAATTATTTCGATAGGAAATCAAAGAAGAAGATTCGTTGTTCGTTTTAATTTGATATTCTCTAATCGTCCGTAGTCGTCGTCGTCATTGTCGTCGTCGTCATCGACGTCTAGGTTTGGTCACAAATGCCATACAAAAAAACGAAGGACAAGGAATACGTAGCACGGTTATTACCGATCTAGCGAATCCGTCATTAGGCTAATCGAGGTGTTGACTTGGCCAATGTTACTTCAAGCCCGATAAGCGTCGCTCGTTGAAGAGAAGGAAAAAAAAAAAGAAAAGAAAGAAAAAGAAAAGATAATGACGGTATAATTTGGCAAAGTCTGCTGATAAACACCGGACTGTTGCGTAATTACAGGTGGAAAGTTATTACGTTAGATGGTCATCAAAAAAGACTGAGAGAAAAAGAGAAAAAGAAAGAGAGAAAGAAAGAGAGAAAGAAAGAACGAGAGAGAGAGAGAGAGAGTGGGAGAGGTATCGAAAACGTTGCTAAAAATTTCGATTAAATTTTCTCTCTCTCTCTCTCTCTCTCTCTCTCTTCAAGAAGAAAAAGAAGAAGAAGAAGAAAAAAGAAGAAGAAGAAGAAGAAGAAGATGAAGAAGAAAAAGAAGAGGAAGGTCAAACTGTTTAAGATGGAGCATGTAAATTTAGCTACACGTAAAAAATATTTCATAGGTATCATTTGTTATCGAAAACTCGATTGAATTCCATTCCAATAGAATAGAACAACCATTCTTGGAAATTCAGAGAAGACTAGACGTCTCAGCGAATCCCTAAGTCGATCATTAATTATAGTCGCGATGCGTTATAATTAGGCGAGCTGTAATCAGATTGGCGAGGCAAGAGGATATCCGTCTAGTTACGCCTAACGATCCCCTCGGTGGCAATTCATTAAGGTGCCACAATGCGAGTGCCACGCCCGAGATCCGCTTCCTAAGGCGCGTATAATCGTTCCGTCTTCTAATCGCAAAACTTTAAAGACATTAACATCGTCGGTATCGCTTTCAGATACATTTTCATGTATGTTTATATGTCTTTAGATAAAATCAACATTGTTGATTTATAAATTATTATTATACAATATCATGTAACATATAATAGATCATTTATAGTTAATAATATTTACGTACGAAAGATGGATAAATGATAGATTTAATTTTGTAAAATGTCCACCCTTTTCTATTTTTCTTTCTTTTTATTTTTCTTTTTCCTTTTTTTTTTCTTTTTTTTTTTTTTATTTATAAAAACAAACAAATTATATTATATCATTTCGAATAGGCGATGTAATTTTTTTCTTAAAATAATTTCATTTGTAGATAATATTGAGAAGATAAATTCTAATCTTTATTCTCTCTGTTAATCGAAAGAATAGAGAGATATTTAAGTCGTAATTGTAAGATAAAAAAAAAAAAAAAAAAAGAAAAGGAAAAAGGAAACAAATGGAAAGAGGATAGGAATGAAAATTGTATCAGCAGGCAAGCAATATGAATTTCTAATAGAAGACACAAATACATTCACAAATAGACAGATTTTGTGAGTCGAAGTAACCAAGAGGTTAGGAGTCGTGACTCTCTTCCGCGTGCCAACGTGAATTGGCAATCCTGGAGGCACTTAACGCCCGGGCCAATCCTCGTACTGATTAGTAATATTGTGGCCTGATGAACCGAGGGCCCAAGTTGTCGGGCGAGTAGGAGATGAGTCCGTAACCTCGTTACCGACCCGGGGGCTATACGACTACCACTATGACGACTAGAAACCAACGACAACTAGAGCTGTAGGTCCTTCCTCGTCTAATATAGATAGAAGATAGAAAGCGAATGGATAAATGGACAAAGAGACGAATTGATATAGACGAGAAAGAAACAATGATCGTTAATTCTCTGATTGATCGCGATTAGATCGAAATAAATACATTTGGATATCATTTAATTAATAACGATCATCGATTAGTTCGATCAAAGAAGAAACTTGAATTTTTTTGATGATTTTAAAGAGAGAGAGAGAGAGAGAGAGAGAATAATTATTGAATACAATCATTGATTCATTCCTTTATACAAAATGATTCCACGTGATCTTACAAATATAATAATAATGAACACGATAAAATGAACACCTGAATGTTTTGCATTCAGTTATTTCAGAAATAATGTTCTTTCTAATTCGTAATTGTGAACAACTTTATTACATTGAATTAGTTCGATTCTATATAAAATTATTTACACATAATTTATTACGGAAAATGTTTCATTTTACAAGATACATAATGGCCAATGTATGACATGTCTTTGTAAAAGTTATTTTTATTTTATATCATTTAGTATATTTCAATGGTCAATCTGTATAAAAAAAAAAATAAAGGGTATTTAATTATTAATGAAAATTTAATTTAATTATTTGTGAAAAAATTTAACAAAGAAATAATATTATTTAATGGCAAACGGAAAGGAAATAAATTAAAAGTGAAAAAAGATAAAGACAATAGAAAAGAAAAAAAAAAGTGAAGAGAAAATATAATAATAATAAACGTTTAATCGACATAACAATATTATTTGAAAATTCAATTATTCAGATCGTTTGGAATAATAGCTTACCTGTATGCAGATATAGATTTACGATATTGAATACTTTCCCTTTCTCTACGTACTAACGATTCTTCTCCTTGTTATTTCGAACTTTGACGCGTCAAACTCCGTTGAAAAGAGTCACCCCAAGCTCGCGAGCCTCCTATTAAAGCACCCTTTACTCGCTAATAACGTAACTACGAATCGCGAACACGCATCACAAAAGCCACGAACGACATAGTGCTTGATGTTTCTGTAAGAAGAATCGATCGGTAGAGAATAGATTTAAAAGTAATAATAATAATAATAATAATAATAATAATAATAACCTTCGATGTACTCTTAACGACTAGAAGCGATCGTGCGTAAAGAAAGAAGAGACGTAAAAAAAATCACTAAAAAAGAGAGAGAAAGAGAAAGAGAAGAAGAAACTGTTAACAAGGGTTGCGGGTGGTTGCGATCATTGGCTCGGTTCAAGGGGGTGTGACTTACGGGGTGAGCCGCGACAATGCTCTAATCAAATGTCATGAATCAGCGCCATTATGTACATCTGCGGTATGAATTTATAAATATGCCTTCGAGCAAAGAACCGTTTCTCGCCCTTCTACTCCTCCCCACCTCCTTCCACCTCTTTTGCTTCACATGTTGCTAGTATATTCCATCCTATTTCACCCTTTTCGTTCTGGACATTTGTTTTTTTCTTATTCCTTCGCCATTCCTTTCGATATTATTATAACCAATCTGACAATAACTTCAGCCGGAAACACAAAACTCTTTCATTTCCTGTCTCTCAATCAATTTGATTGATGCGAGTAATCGCAACTAGAAATTCGGAGTTTTATTAAAGTGATTTATCGTTAATGGATGGAGGGAATGTTCTTTCGAATGAATTCTCTTTTTCATTTTCTTCGAGGTATGGTTAAAAAACTTTTCTTTCTCTTTTCGACTTTCTTTCAATATCAATTAAGTAAGCAAAATCTGTTATATCAAAGTATCGTTTCGTTTAAATACGTTTAAAGGAGAGAAGAAGAAAAAAAAAGAAAAGAAAAGAAAAGAAAAGAAACAAAACAAACAAATACTATAAAATCGAATACAACAATAACATCAATTTGATCTGTATTTCTGCATTAATGAATTAACAATAGGAAATATTTTAGAATATTCGAAAAAAAAAAGATCGCTGCGATCATTTGCAAAATGTTCTTTCGAATAGATCCGACATAGATCCGACTAGAGAAAAAAATTGATCCTTCTTTTTTCTAAAAAAAACAAAAAAAAAACCAAACTAACTATCCAACCTACCTATCTAACCACTTCGGCTACAAGCGAAACGGAGCTTTTAACTAATCCTATGCTATGAGTCGAAACAGTAGGGAGTTAAATAAAAGCGGAGGAAAAGCGAGGGATTGAAGGGGGAAGGAATCCGACTGTGAAGTTCGGAAAAATTTCAAAATATTCTTGTAGGACTTCTCTCGAGCGTAGCGTAACCGACCGGTAAAAATAACATTTCGCTCTAATCCAGGAAGTGGGAACCCTACGAAGCGTATCGCGAAGAAAGTTTTGAACGTGTGTGTGTGTGTGTGCGCGCGCGCGCGCGCGCGTATTTGTATGTTTCGTTTTCTTCCTTCAGTATCATTTTTCTCTC
>NC_060957.1:1736597-1751597 GCF_910589235.1 Vespa crabro
ACAGAGAGTAGGGAGAGCAGAGAGTAGTGTTTCGTTGGAGTGGGAGAAATATAGAGAGAGAAAGAGAGAGAAAGAGAGAGAGAGAGAGAGAAAGAGAAAAGTTGATAGGAGGTCGGAGCAGAGAGCAACGGAGTGAGAGAATGATCGAGAGAAAGAAAGAGAAAGACGTATAGATATAGACCGAGTAGTAGAGATGTGAGAGAGAGAGAGAGAGATAGAGAGAGAGAGAAAGAGAGAGAGAGAGAGAGAGAGAGAGGCACATTGCGCGAGACGACACGTTGCTCGACGGTGGTCGGGCAACGCGTGGTGGTCCGTCGAGGGTAGGGTAACTCCGTAGCCAATGAGAGGCTCACCGGGGCGCGCCCGGGACTCGACCCCACCTTCGGTAGCCATGGCAACCCGTAAAATCCGCGAGAAAGCCGCGAGGCTTCGGGGTGGTGGGGGCCAGGTCGATGTCAGGGGTCGTCTTAGTCGGCAGTCGGTCTCTGGTCGGCCCCAAGAATAGTCGTCGTATCGAGGCGGTAGTCGAGTATCACCTCTCTGTTCTCTCCTCCTCCTCCACCACCTCCTACTATTACTACTACTACTATTAATACTACTACTACTACTACACTACTACTACACTGTACACTCTCTTTGCTATCATATATACTGTTACTACTACTACATTACTACCGCTACTACTACTACTACTACTACTACTACGTTGCTCTCTCTTCACAAAACGCACGTAGTGGCAACGTGTGCTCTTGGATCGTGTGCGCGCGCGCATCTGCTGCTATCTCTCTTTCTCTCTCTATCTTTCCCTCTCTTTCTTCTTCTCTCTCTCCCTCTTTCCCTCTCTCTCTCTCTCTCTCTCTATCTACCTCTTTCTCTCTTTCTCTCTTTCACTCTCTTCTTCCTTTTCGCTATCACTATTACTTACTTACTACTACTACAACTACTACTACTATCACTACTACTATTACTACTACTACTGTTATCGTAGTTCTTCCTACTTTTATACGACTTTCTTCTGTCTTTTTCTATTCACTTATCTCTTTCTCTTTTTTCATTTTTCTCTTTTTTTCTTTCTTTCTTTATCTCTCTTTCCCGCGCGCGTGCCTCCGTGCCGCATCAGGCGAACGCATAAGCTCCGCCGAGGACGACGTGCCGTGGTGGACGCTACTACGATCATCGAGTCGCGCGCGCGCTTTTCGCCCGAGAAGAGAAGAGAGGTGCCCGCGAGGCATCATCGTGTGACAAGAAGCGCCGTTTACGTGTGTCGAAAAAGAAAGAGAGAGAGAGAGAGATTGAGAGAGAGAGAGAGAAAGAAAGAGAGAGAGAGAGAGAGAGAGAAAGAGAGTGCGAATTTCATAAAAGAAAGAAAATTGATTGATCGTCTGGTAACGTTCTCGACGCGTGTTCTTCGGGGGGGTGCCAGAAAGAGTGAGCAAGTGCATTGTTTTCTTTTCTTTTTTCTTCTTTTTTTTTTTTTTTCTTCTCCCTTTCTTTCACTTTTCACGAAATGTCAACCGAACGTTCGTCGATAACGGTTTATAGCAGAGGAAGAGGGATCTATCGTGTCGGTTGTTGGACCCTCTGAAGTATAAACGCAAGTTACGTTTCATTCATTGGAGAACGTTTGGATTTGTTTGGTACCAGTTTGGTACCCGGCGGTGATCAAGAGTGTTGTCTCGAGATTTAATGGATTATCGTATTTAATTCGACAAACATATATATATATATATATATATATATATATATATATACATATATATATATATATATATATATAAAATTAACTGGGTGAAAATAAAAGTAAAAAGGATAAAATACAAGGAAGAAAAAGAAAGAAGAAGAAGGAGGAGGAGGAGGAGGAGGAGGAGGAGGAGGAGGAGGAAGTTGTAAAGAGTGAGCAATTTAATAGGACAAGTGCATCTTAGAGGAAAAGACACGTACCTCGAGAGAAGCGAGAGACTCCTCGCGATCGGCGCGAGTCGAGTCGAATCGGAGGGCTCGGTGGTGGCGTACGAAGAGGAGGAAGGAGCCGTCAGGGTGGTTCGAGGGGGGACAGGAGGCGCGGACGCCCTGGCGACTGCCGGGGTGGTTTACCCGGCCGCGACGGCGACGTTGTTCCCCGGCCGGGTGCCGGCAGGACACCACCACCACCACCCCGAGTTCACCAGCACGTTGGAGCTGGGGTTCCCGGCGCGCGGCACCACCGCCTCAATGGCGCTGGTAGCCCCGCCGCCCTCCTGGGCATCGCGGGACCCTGGAGCTAGTCTCGGGGCCGGTGGTGGGCCCACACCAGCCGCGGCACCAGCTGCCACGGCCGGCGGCGGCGGACCACTTCAGGTTGGCCCGCCGCCGCCCATGCCTCCTACTACGCATTTAACACCCTCGGCTACGCCCGAAGATATCACGTGCCTCGTACCCACCGGTGCGGTTTTGACACCGAGAGATCCTCTTCCACCTAGCACCACGCCCGGAAGTCAAGCCAACAGCTCGCAATCCGGTAGCTCGCAAACGGACAAGTCACCGAATATCGAGTGCGTCGTTTGCGGGGATAAAAGCAGTGGAAAGCATTACGGACAATTCACCTGCGAGGGTAAGTCTTGATGCGAGGATAACGAAGATATATGTTTATCGTGATCTATGGTTCTACCTTTCTATCGTACCGAAATTCCTTCTTCCCTTCTTTCTCTCTCTCTCTCTCTCACTCTCTCTCTATTACTCTCTTATGAGGATTTATATGGTCATCCTTCCAAGATCGTTCCTCGTGTCTTTCTGTCGATCGTTTGATTTAGGATAATTATTGAAAATTGAATATATCTGTTTTTGAACGAACGGAATAGGAAGAAGACGCAAACCCCAATGTATTTTTGCGTGGTCACTCTCATCGTTGTTCGACTACTGAACGCATTAAAATTCATGAGTATTCTTCTCTCTCTCTCTCTCTCTCTCTCTCTCTCTACCTTTTCATCTTTAACCAAGACGAAGTCAAAGTGTATATATCCTAGCTCTCTATTTTGTACTCTTACCTTAAGGAAGAGAAAGAGCGTACAGAGAGTGTGCGGTTAGGGGGCAGATAGCGTAAGGCAAGGAGTAGACCGCGGACGTTCCTAATGACGTTTATTACCGCGAGAATTATTTTAATGAACGCAGAGCGAGGTAAGAGTCCTGGCAAATCGCTATCTCTCTCTCTCTCTCTATCTCTTTCTCCCTCTTTCTCTTTCTTTCTCTGTTTTCTCAAATAAAAATAGACGGATGGTGGCTTTAAAAAAAATTAAGATCGAGCTAAGAGATACATGTGTGCTGCAGTTAATTGCACTCTCGATGTAGTTCAAACGAAAGAGAAAGAGAGGGATAGATAGATAGATAGATAGATAGAGAGAGAGAAAGAGAGAGAGAGAGAGAGAGACAGTACGTTTCGTCGGTGAACGTTCAAAGTGCGCGCAAGTGCGGAACGCGTGTTTCGCGATAAAGGTCGAAACTGTCGAGCGATTAAACCACAACGGGGACACGCACACACGACATTCCTATATACTATACCATCGATAATTGCCGACCGTTTACAACCTGTAAAACGTGATACCGTATCCCACCTGCTACACCTCGAACTCGGACCCCGAACGTTCAAGCACGTGCGAATTAGTTTTTTTATTTTGTAAAATCAATTAAAATGAATCGATTGAAACAAAGACTTACAATCACGAAACGATCGAAATAACATCGAAAGGGAATTGGACTCTCTCTAAAGGATATTTCTTCTCTTTCTCTCTCTTTCTCTACATATATATATATATATATATATATATATATATACATATATATTTAAATATATATATATATATATATATATATATATATATATATATATTTCTCTTTCTTACTATCTCGAAATAATTGCATTTGCAAATACGTTTCTATATATATATGTCTCTCTCTCTCTCTCTCTCTCTCTCTCTCTCTCTGTTTCTCTCTTTTTTTCTACGGTACTCTTCGTATATCTTTGTATCTCTGTATCTCTTTTTCTTTGAGAAAAAGAGAGCCGACGGTCGCGTGGCCACCCCGCGGAAAGCGTCGCGAAGATACGCCAAGATATCCTAATGAACCCGCGTTTCTCGGCTAATTACTCGCCCTTAGAACGGCTCCTGCTGATCTTCACAGTGCGATGAACTTTGAACGCTCGGGGACCGGTCGTTGAGCTTCTTCGTTTTCTTTTTATTTTTCTTCGTCTTCGTCTTCTTCTTCTCCTCCTTCTTCTTTTTCTTCTTCTTCTTCTTCTTTTTCTTCCTGTTCTTATTTCAATTTTCAACGATTTCGTCTATTCAACACGATAGCCAATTAAGCGACGGCTGACCCGTTATTAACTCACGATTTTAACTAATCGTTTTGTTGTCATGAAAGAGAAAGAGAGCGGAAATGATCATCGAGGAGTAATCATCAAACGTGTTACTTTGAATACACATTGAAAATTTCTTCACCCTCGATATGTTCCAATTAGAAGACTATGATGTTTACCGTTATTAGGGTGAAATCTCTCTCTCTCTCTCTCTCTCTCTCTCTCTCTCTCGTATCTCTTTCTCTCTATCGGTGGTATACTCGACGTCGTAATAACGTGCTCGATCTAACGATAATTTCTATTCACGGCGACCCTAATTGCCTGGAAAACGACGACACGACCCTCGTCTTCTAGCCGAGTGACACGTCGAACGATCGTTGCTTTCTCTTTCTTATTCTTTTGCTTATTTTTTTCTTTTTTCTTTTTTGAGATGAATCGTTTACGTGATTTCATTGGAATATTTCTATCTTAAAAAATGTTTCATAGATCTTTTCTATGTTTATATTGTTTCTATCTATTAACTTGAATTAAGAATCATATCACGTTGATTTCGAAACAACTGTTGGTTCTTCTTCTTCTTCTTCTTATTATTATTATTGTTATTATTATTTACATTGAGGTGATACAAAAGAATAGTTTCTTTATGTCAATTATCATTGTATAGATTAAAAGTAATAATAGAGCGTCTAGTAGTTCATTAACAAGTATAGAAACGAGAATCATCGTGATTGCGCCAATTCTCATCGAGAAAGAAACTCGATTAATTCATTGTCACGACAAAACGTGGAACTGATTCGGAAAGTGATTTATTCGTTCGTATTTCGTTCCTTTCGTAATCGTTAAAGTACGATAGATAGGAGATTCGAATTATCTTATCGATAATTTTATACGTATAAAATGTAACAATGGAATTGACTTATCATTTATAAAATTTTGTCAATACGATCGTATTATTTATTTCAATAACATTTAAATCGGACAAATCATTTTCAGTTGATAGATTTGTTAATATCTGTATCAAGTAACAATGATTCGAGTACGAATAAACGTAAAGGGTAATGCGCAAGAGCAAAGAGCAATGGAAACGATCGTTTAATCGTCATTAAACGAGCTATCATGAGTAAGCGCAATCATGTGAGTTTATACGGTGTTTCTACTTACTTATTTTTTTTTTTTACCTAAATCCGATGGTGTACCTTTCGTTTGATATTTCTCGTCGTGATTCGTCCTGCTTGCCATCTGTGAATCATCGAGCACGCGTCGCGCACCCTATTTGCCGATAACCCGGCAATCGAGACCGCATCACGAGAACGTCCTGACAAATTGACGATAATTCGCGGCCGTTTGACATCGCTTGACATCAAAATCAATCCGTCGACGTAATAAAGTGATCGCCGACAATCAGGGTGATTACGGCAATGAACGTTCAATGCGGAACGCTCGGTTTCTATTCGGTGCATAGTCGGTGCAACGTCATTCCTTTGATTTTCAATAAAATCATTGCACGAGGATTAGATAGAACGAAGCTGATCATCCCTGTCATTCTTTTTCATTCGTTCATTCGACATTGTCTGGGAATAAGAGTTTCGTTGAAATAAACTTTGTTGTAACCATTGATTTTCATTATGAACGTACATTGTGGAATAAATCTGGCCGATCGTACTTGTCATCCTTTTTCATTCGTTCACCGAGTTTCTCTCTGAGAACAGAAATTTCGTTAAAGTTAACTGATGTTGGTTTCTTTGATTTTCAATATAAAATATTCTCGAGGGGAAAAAAAAAAAATAAATAAATAAAAACCAAACAATGCCGATCATCCTCGTCATTCTTTCTCATTCGTGTACAAACACGATTATCTTCGTGAAGAGAAATTTCGTTGAAGTAATTTTGTTGTTACTTTGAATTTTTTGATCTAATATGAAATATCGTCGAGAAAGGAAACTAGCCGTGAAGGATTAAGATCTGTTTGATTTTCAATGCAAACGTTTTCTTCGAATAAAATAGAATTAAATCGATCATCCTCATCATCCTTCCTAATTCGTTCGTCGAGTTTCTCTGAGAAAATAAGGGGTCGATCAAGTTCATTGTTGTTTCTTTCTTTTTTCTTTTCTTTCTTTTTTTTTTTTATTTTCAATAAAAATCATTTTAAATTTTTGAATAAAATCATTCCATTTAATGTAAAGAATAAAGAATGAAGGAAGTTGAATGAAAAAAGTCGACGATCGTCATCCATTCATTTCCATCACTTTATTTTCTCTTTTTTTCTTTTTTTTTTTTCTTTTTCTTTTTCTTTTTTTCTTCAATTCGATCGCAGGAAATAAAATATTTGTTATTAAATCTATCTTCGAAATTATCATCAATAAAATTATTCGCACGTGCGAATAGAAATAGACGATAAGAAATAAGGAATGGCAAGGTGACACTTATAATCCTAACATTTTTTTATCTTTTTCTCGGTTCGTTCTATCGATAGAAAAAATACTTAATGAGAAACTATTTCTCGTAATATACGTATTTCGATAAACAGGACTCGTGCCGGTTTCGTTCCATCTCTCTCTCTCTCTCTCTCTCTCTCTCTCTCTCTCTCTCTCTCTCTCTCTCTCTCTCTCTGTCTCTCACGAGTTACAAGTTACGAAGAAATGAAAAGGAACGTTCAATTCGTTCACCGCGCTATTTCGCGGAAAACGTTCTCAAGAAGGACAGAGATGATATGTAATTAAAGTCCCGTAGTTGGATCATTATACCGCGTGGCCGATAAATTACGACTTTTACGACGGGGGTTCAATTCGCAAGGCCGAATCCTCGTCATCGTTCGAACATATTCGGACAAAATAAAAAAAATGTCGACGAAGGAATAAAACGAAAAAAGAAGAAAGAAAGAAAAAAAAAATAGTAATAATAATAATAATAATAATAATAATAATAAAAAAGGGAAAAAAGAGAAGCAACGTTGAAAAAGAAAGAAAAAAAAGATGCTCGCGTTCCTTCTCACCGCTTCTGCGGAAATCTCGACTGTGAAGGCTCATCTTTTCGTCGCGTATCAGACGCTTTAAAGCGCGCAGATATCACGATCGTTACGCTCGAAGATGGCGTCGGTAAATCGTCAGCTTTACGATCCTTCTGTAAAACCGGCCGGTACGATTTGATGATACTTCTCTCTTCTCTCTTTCTCTCTCTCTTTCTCTCTATCTCTCTCATTTTCTCACTTTCTCAATTTCTCTTCGTAATTTGGTAGCTATCGAAATTTCTTTTTAAGTCGCCACAACTCACCGCCTTTATTTTATCGCTTTAACCCCCTCTTTATAATCTTTCCCCATTAAAGATTTTCTCTTTCTTTTACTTTTACCTTTTTATTATTTTTTTTTCCTTTTTTTTTTTTTTCTATGAAAGCTAGAAAGAGACAGGTAGAGGAACACGATTAGAATTGTTCGATGTTAGCATAAAGGATATTGACGTTGATAGAAGAAGGGGGAAATGGGAACGGTTGGTAAAAAAGAAAAAAAAAGAAAAGAAAAGAAAAAAAAGAGAGAGAGAGAGAGAGAGAGAGAGAGAGAGAGAGTGAAAGGAAAGAAAAAAAAAAGTAAAGTGCAAAGGGTTGAGAAAGTGAAAGGGGGGGGCTCGGAGGGGGAGGGTCAC
Source organism: Vespa crabro (assembly GCF_910589235.1). Lineage (NCBI taxonomy): Eukaryota > Metazoa > Arthropoda > Insecta > Hymenoptera > Vespidae > Vespa > Vespa crabro. The sequence continues at coordinate 1,744,561 of NC_060957.1, forward strand.
GAGGCGTTTACGCGTTCCCTCGACGCGAAAATATTTTGATCGATGATCCTAACGAAGAAAGAGAGATAGAGAGAATAAGAGTAGATCTTTTTACGGGGGACCTAAACCGGCCCGGTTCGTAAACCGGACACACGGAGAGCCCTTTCTTACCGTCTAACCCTTCAAAAGGTCTAATCAGGGCGTCGGTGATGGCCTTTTCTACCTTATTTGGCCATGGGAAAAATCGAGGCCAAAATGTGAAACTGGTCTTTGGTCAAACCACCATGGATAATGTGAAGAACAGAGAAAGACACCCTTTGTACCCTTAATATCGAACCTTCTCTCTCTCTCTCTCTCTCTCTCTTTAAAGCATTAGTTGGACGACGAAACAACGGTTTAGGAAAAACCGGAGGCGTTAACGGCTTCTTTAACCAGCCTTCGCACGTCGGTCCGTTTAGCAACGAAACGAGAAACCACTCGTGTGTTGATTCAGCTTCCGTTCGCGTGAAAATGCAAATACAAGTTTCTTCTTAAGGGCTCGTAACGTAAAGAAAAAAGAAAAAAAAAAAAGAAAAAAGAAAGAACGAAAGAAAAAAAAAGAAAAAAGAAAAAGTGTTTCCTGTACCTAAGATCCGTTCAATTAATCATCATCATGGTCGTTTTAATTATTTCTTCCTTTTTTTCTCTCCTCTTTCTTTTTCGATTTTCTTTTTTTTTTTTGCTTTTTTTTTCTCTCTCTCTCTCTCTCTCTCTCTCGTCAAACGATCTAAAGGGTCCATGTACACGTAGTATAAACGTGATTGTCCGATAGAAGAGAAGTCAGTTAGAGGGTCGCGATCGCATAAATCGAAATCCTTGGATTTAAGATCACTCGTCCCTTCGAGTCCGAACGTGGGAGACAGAAAGAGACAGGAACAGGCAGAGAGAGAGAGAGAGAGAGAGAGAGAGAGAGAGAGAGAGAAAGGGAAGATCTTCTCTCTTTCTCTCTCTCTCTCTCCCTCTGAGAAGGACGTCAGGTCCGTTCGAACGTAGGATACGCTTGAGATTAGGTTCGAGAAACGAACATTAATCTGCCGATTACAGGAGCCCGGGTTCCTCCCATTCGAAGTACCACGACTCGAACAAGGTTCTTCGTCTTTGGTTATTGCGCGATACTCGTTTCCTTCCGCGAAGAGAGCTTAACCCTCTGTCTATTCTCCTTCTGTCTCTTTCTATCTTACAGCGACAATATATTTCTTCTCCTACCTACTACTATCTTTTCATGCTAGACCATTATGTTAGCGATTAGGCCAGTTTCTCTTGTCCATGGATGACGATTTTCAAATAGAAAATCTCTCATTCTCTCTGTCTCTTTTTATCTCTTTCTCTCTTTCTTGATAACTCGACTTTTCAACTACTTATATATTTCGATAGATCACAAATACATTTTATCGATTACGAAAGTTAATTATAATCGTTAAGAAAAAAATCATAAGTGAGATCGATCAATCATAACGGCACCCTTTCCATGATAATTAACGTTCATGTGATTGGACCCATGGAGATGATCCATAGATCACAGAAGACCGACTCTACTCGTTCTATTGTATGTATGTGTCTGTCTATGTATCTCTCTCTCTCTCTCTCTCTCTCTTTCTCTCTGTGTATATGTGCATGCATACGTGTATGTGTTTGTGTCTGTGTGTTTCTTTTTCTCAACTCGACCGTCTAAAATGATTCTAAATGAAATTCCGTGTAATTAAGTCATTGGAAATGACCTGATTTTCTTAGTTTCGAAAGTTGATTCGATTAAATTTTTGGCTTTTCGATTTCACGTAAGCTTCTCGAACGTGTATATACGTTTAATAAGAAAGAGGAAGAAAGAAAATAGAGCATTGTTTTTCCTCTCTCTCTCTCTCTCTCTCTCTCTCTCTCTCACTCTTTTTCTCTTCATCTATCTTTTCCTATCTCTTTCTCTTTCTCTTTCTCGCTTATATCTACTCTCTTATTCGACAACAATGCGCGGCATTGTTTCACACGCTGCAGCAACGCGGCAACGTGTTATTATCCTGTCCCTAACCGTTCCACCCACTCATTTTCGAGGGCACCGACTTTAGGCGCGCGGACACAGGTGTGCCGATCGGTTGGCTTGTCGTCGGGAATATATCGTTCTTCTTCTTCTCTACTTCTTTTACTTCCTCCATCTCCTCCATCTCCTCTTCCTTCATCTTCTTCTTTTCCCTCTTCTTAAAGTTCCTTTCAAGGAATAAGATGCGTCACTTCAAATGTCGACTGTTGATTTTGCCGACAGTCGACATAATTTTAACGATACACGTAGAAAATTTTTATTAAAAATATCATATCTTTTCATCCCATGTTTATAATAATTTTCTATGAAAGATTTGCAAATGAATCTTAATCGTCTTTAATCTAAGTTTTGTTTTTGTCTAAAGAAAAAAAAAAAATATATATATATATAATATTTATCTAACTTATAGTATAATTATTCTATAACAGGTAATTTATACTTGATTAATATTAACCTTTGAATGTGAACTAATTATTAATTTTCTAGAGAAATAATAAATAAGAATAATATAATATGAATATATTAAGAACATAAATTTGTTCTTATATAATGTTATAGATGGTTAAATATAAAAAAAAAAAAAAAAAAATGATGACATTTGTTTTTATAGAAATTTTTATTTCTCTTTCTCTCTTTCTCTCTCTCTCTCTCTCTTTCTCTCTGTTATTAATAATGTATAATAATAATTAAATCGTTTGTTTGAAGACATAAATCAAATATAGTCTTCATCTTTTTAAATTTCCTTGCAATGGAATAAAATGTGTCCCTTAAGATGTCGATTGTCGATTATCGACGATACGATTTTAACGATACGCGTAGAAATTTTAATTAAAATTTTTATTAAAAGTATCGTGTCTATATTTTTAATAATTTTCTATGAAAACTCACAGATAAACCTTAATCGTCTTCGTTTCAAATTTTATTCCTATTTAGAAGAGAAAATCAGATATAATGTAAAACTTATAACGTTATTATTATATATCAAATAATTTGATATAAAATTTGATAAATATTAATCTTCGTACTGACGATTGATATTCTATAGAAACAATGATATAAAAATAATATAACATAGGTACATTAAAGAAATAAATTCGATTATATATTATTAAAATATATATCAATTGTCATACATTATTATCTTTCTTTTATATATTATTAATAATAATATAGTTAATAATGATAATAATAATAATAATAATAATAATTAATATATTTTGTTTGGTGATATAAATTAAATATCATCGAATGCAAAAAGGATCATTAATTTACATAAGAATTCAACTTTTTTTTTTCTTTTTTCTTTTAATGACGATATACAGATATCTATAGAAAGTGGAGCATTTAAATGGGAACAGATATGAGACTTGATTGCTTATCGTACGATAGTGTTACTTAAATAAAAGAGTTATAGTGTTCTAAATGATAAGTATAGTGGTAGAAACAAGTTTTCCTTAGTTACGAAATGTATTACATGGACATATCGATACGTATGCATAAAATCAGATTGACCGATGAATACATTTAATAAGAGAAACACGGAAGATGGTTTGATATTTATCGATAATAAAAATGAAGAAAAAGGAAAGAGAAAGATAGAGAAAGAGAAAGAAGTAGATAAAAAAGAATAAATAGTTAAGAAAATACTTAAGAGAAGGAAAAACCGGTTGGTTTTCAGTTAAACAGGTGAATCCATATTTCCGTTCCATTTACAACATATATTCTATATTAGAACGACGCTCAATGTGATTAGAAATTCAGATTAATTTTTTTCAACTTCCACGGACGAATCACGCAAATATTGTACCGCACGCGAATAGATAGCACGTGTAGCTATATATATATATATATATATATATATATCTGAGAATTCTAAAATCAAAGTTGCTTTGTTTTACATTATCGTACGAATGTCCGGGTTTCTTATTACCAAGTGCGTAGTAAGTATTTACAGACTTGTAAATAAATAGGCGAATGGTTGAGATATGAATGATTGTGTACATAAGTAGGTTAACGAAAAAAAAAAAAAAAAAAGAAAAAGAAAACAGAAAACATCATGGATTTGAAAGACAAAGGAGAGGACATTCTGTAGAAGTGTGTGTGTGTGTGTGTGTTTGTCTATCTCAAACGGTACGTTAGCAGTCTGATTATATCACCATTTAATATTATTCTATAAAAAATACTGTCTCAATCATTCCGTCTAAACACGGACCCTACACATATATGTGTGTGTGTGTGTGGGTATATATATATATATATATATATATACACATATACGTTTCTATCTATATGTACATTCATGATTTGTATGTATATACATGGACTCGATGAGTTTTCAAAACATATAACACGTGGAAAATTTTACGATTTATAATGAGCCCTCGCTCATTTATTAATAGTATTCTAAACATTTAAACGATTGTATTTTTTAATTATTATTCTTTTTCTTTCTTTCTTTCTTTTTTTCTTTTTTATTACTCTTTTCAAAAGAATGAACAAAACAATTCGTCGGATGATTTAACAATTCATTTTGATTTAATTCGCATAAAATAATGATTGTTTATGTGAAACAGTAAAAATTTCAAATATGTATTTGCACTTAAAATCGAATTAATACAATTCGTTGAAAGAAAGGTATTTAATAAATATTGTATTTTGTATAAATGAAATTGTCGATGTAACATAATTAACAATTTATGAAATTTTCAAACGTCAAAACTGATTGGAATTGTATTTATTTATTCTTACTTTTAGAATTTCACCAAAGGAAAGGTTTTGAACACTCGTGAGACAATTTTACGTTCGATTTCGTTTCGTTCGAAAGGAGTCAACCGCAACAGGGTTACTTAAGAATCCGAGCGTCGTGGCTATGATCATAGTAATTACGCGGCGTGTGGGTAAAGCAGTGTTTAACAGCGGGATATTATTTGTCGTGAATTACATGTGACGTTGATAAGAGTCACGTCACAGGTATACATACACACACACATACACACACACAGATACATGTGTACTTACATATCTCTAAGAAAGCAAGATGATCGGGGCTCGAACATTATATATATTACGAGTCCTGTCCACTTTTTATTCCATTTCACACTCATTGAGACTTTTACACAAACATAGTACACACGCACACACATACACATATACAAACACATATATATATATATATACATTCATATGTCTCCTTAACTTCTTCTTGTGCTCGTCGCAGTTGACATAGTAACTGATGGTACGCTCTTCCTCGTCCTTGTAAAACGTTTTTGCCCTATCATGATCTTCGCAGCACGATAACTCATTTTACCATAACATACGGCGACTATCAGTGTGATGATATAAAATAAAAGTCAATAATGTAAATATTATCGTTGTATTTTTATCAAAATAATTTCATTTTATTTTACATATATGACATTGGTACAAAATTGCAATCGTATATCGACGATTTAAGACTCTCGATGAAATATTTTGTTTAAAGTTATTGTGCTGAAGTTTTGTGATTTTGAGAGATCTGTACGCGCACACGGATATGTTTTTTTTTTATGATATCTGGTAAATGTCTGTGAGAAGTACGCTAAGGAAATAGAATTTCTAACATAGCGCACAGAAATACTCTCTCTTTCTTTTAACGGGGCTTCTTTCCGAGGTCTCCCTTCTTCGCAGTCTTACGCTTACTTACAGACTTACACGGACTTATGTACGTCTCTACAGTATACCCTTCGCCAGTAGGAAGAGAAGCCAGACATCCTGCAGCAGGCCCCCAGGCGGGCTAATCGGTCTAACGAGATCATATTATATTATTCCGACTTTGCTAATCTTTATTAATCTCGTTTCTATTACGGGGCATGTGCAAGCCGCCCATGCCATTCTCTCAAAATCCACGAAACTCTTCTTCTCCCATTTGCCGTAGGTTTGCATTTTCAAATCGTTTACATACATACATACATACATACATATATATATATATATATATATATATATATATATATATATATATATGTATATGGGATAATGTTCTTCATTCCACGAGATATCGAGAATCATTTCTTTCACAATTTTTGATAACATTTGTTATTGTCATTAACCGTTATATTATATTTTCGATTTTATTGGAACTTTAATGAAATTACGATAGGTATAGAAACTTCTTTTTTCCTTTTTTCTCTTTTTCTTTTCCTGTTTCTTTTTTTTTTTTTATTTTTTTTATTTTTTATTTTCTTCATTCCACGAGATATCGAGAATCATTTCTTTCACAATTTTTGATAACATTTGTTATTGTCATTGTCCGTTATATTATATTTTCGATTTTATTGGAACTTTAATGAAATTACGATAGGTATAGAAACTTCTTTTTTCCTTTTTTTCTCTTTTTCTTTTCCTGTTTCTTTTTATTTTTTTATTTTTTGAGAATTCCTGTGAACAATCCGATTCAATCATTTAGAACGTTATTACAATCAAGATTTAAATCATTTTTGGATATTTCAGAATGTTGACGAAGTTTTAAGAAATATTTTGTTTTTGTTTTTCTTTCTTTTTTTTTTTTTGAGAATTCCTATGAACAATCCGATCCTATCATTTAGAATGTTATTACAATCAAGATTTGAATCATTTTTGGATATTTCAGAATGTTGACGAAGTTTTAAGAAATATTTTGTTTTTGTTCTTTTTTTTTTTTTTTTTTTTTTTTAAGAATTAATCTAACAATTGAATATTTCATTATTTAATGCCATAATTAATTAATATAGATTGTAATATTTAGATGTAATATTTAATGTTGTACGAGAGAATTTCTATATCATTATTAAATTTTATCTGATAGTAAATTAATCTGTCTAATCGGGTTGATATCTTCTTTCATTTTTGGAGATTTGATCTTTTATCGTATCATTTGAAATAACATTTCTTATTTCTAATTTACATTATACTATATATATATATCATGTTATGTATAATAAATACATATATATTTAATTTATAATATAATTTT
>NC_060957.1:1759097-1764097 GCF_910589235.1 Vespa crabro
TCATCAATGATATTATTAAATTTTTTACGAATTACTCATCGAACTAGCTAGCTAGGTAGATAGATAGATAGGTAGCCAACTAGCTAGTAGTAATTTAGTATTTTGAACGATCGAACGTAATATCACGTCGACGTGTCGTGGTCAAGAAGCTGAAGTTGGATTGAAAGGACGAAGGTGGTTTAACGAGAGCACGTATTCTCCTTTTGCTTTCAGGATGCAAGAGCTTCTTCAAGAGGAGTGTCAGGAGGAACCTGACGTACTCGTGTCGGGGTACCAGGAACTGTCCCATCGACCAACATCACAGAAATCAGTGCCAGTTCTGTCGGCTGAAGAAGTGCTTGAAGATGGGCATGCGCCGGGAAGGTATGCATTGTACTGAACCCTTTTTTATCAAACAAACTTATTAGACTTAATTTCATATATATATATGTTTATATATATATATATATATATATAAAAGAAGAGAAAGAAAGAGAGGGAGAGAGAGAGAGAGAGGACATAGTAGGTTTGATCGTGACGACGAAAAACGTATAAAACGAATACATTCATTCCAGTTTATTCAACAGGAGAATTTCTCCTTCGTTGATCTCGATGATTCGTGATAAACTTTTAGTTTCTATCAAAATACAAGATGTGCGTTTATCGAAACTGTCGCGAGCAAACGTAGTAATGTCCTCGCGAGCTCCGTTACGCCAGCCCAGAATGTTCTCGTCTTTATTACGATCGGGCGAGAACGTCGCCGAAAGGAAAGAAAGAAAATGAAGGAAAAAAAAAAGAAAAAAAAAAAAACAAAAGGATATAATAAACTTGCATACCAAATGCTCGCGTCACGGAGCTCTCTTAACGACATATGTCAGAGAAAACGAAGATTTAAAATGGAAATACGAAAAAATAATGTTCGGGACAGAGTAACAAATAATAATAATAATAATAATAATAATAATAATAATAATAATACTAATAATAATAATAATGATGATGATGATGATGATAATGATGACGATGATGATGATGATGATAAATAAGTAAGTACTAATATATGTCTTAATCAATTTATATCAAAAGCGGATATGTATGTTCGCTCCTTTGATAAAGCTATATTGGAACATGCAAAAAGATTTTTCATAATACGATTTTTTTAATCGCGAATTAATTAAATCTCGAATATCTTGCTTTTTCTTATTAAAGGAACGAAAGAAAAAAGGAAGAAATTAATTAGTAAAAGAAAAAACTTATATAATAAAATATTTCTAATCTCTCGAAACATTAGAACTATCAATTTATTTTTACCAACATTATTAAATTTCTACGGACGTCTGTTGAAAGTTGACGTGTACATCGAGAAAAAGAAAAATAGTTCACATTTTATTAATTTTATATTATTTAATTTAACAATATTTACGATACAGTTTGATTTTAATTTATTCAATTTTATAAATAGATAATGAACAAAACCGATAATAGCTTTTAATTCAAATTTTTAACAATCATCATGTTCTTTCATTAATTGTTTTTCAAATTAATTATTTGTACTACTTCGGTATGTTATAATGTTAATGACGACGTGGAAAAAGAACGTCTAGGTCGTCAAGATTACTCAACGTAGTACGTATGTTGTGTATGTCTGACGAGAGTCGTCTTTTTCTACTGCGACGTTTTTAAGCCAAGCCTTGATAAGACATTTCAAATATGGCCTACGAAAAAAAAAATCGATGATCGATTTTTATCTGTACACATACACACACACACACACATACACACACACACATACACACAAACAGATACAAACAGACAGACGCACACCACACATTATACTGGGATTCGTAGAAATCATTAATAAGAAGTCTGGAATGTATTTTAAAAAGGGTAAGGAAAAGGAAATCTCCTTTTCTTATATTTCGAGCCACGAGTGCGTAACAATCTTATACAAACATATATATGTACAAGTAACTACATTGAAATGCTTTACGTCAAATAAAACTCATTTGATTTAATAACGATTTGAAAAAAAGAAGGAAGTCGAGTACATGGTGAATGATGTATCTTGCTAATTCTTCGAAAAGATTAATTGGATTAAATCGTAAAAAAGGCTTCGTTAAAAGGGCTTCGTAAAGGACGTAATTAGAGGAACAGAAAAGAAAAAGTTTATTATTTGTTTGCGAGAGGAAAAGACAGAAATAGAAACGCGTCGTTTTTGACGTGCCGTGTTTGTTCTAATGTTCGTTGTAGGTATACCAAAAAAGAAAATATATGATTTACTGGGCATATATGTTTGTTATTCAATTTATTAATAAATTAAATCAACATCGATCGAAAGATTGACCTTGACAAAGTTATAAATAATACGCTATTTTTATGTTCTATATAACTTGTTTACGTTCGTTTTATATAGCGAGTTAAATAAAAGTACAGAATAGAAATTATTTTATTATATTTTTATTTCGATATTTACGAATGTTCATTTTATTTCTTAATAAACAAATTAATTTCGATTTTTCATGAATATTTCTATCGTTACTTTTAAGGATCTAATTATTTTCAAGGACCTAATTACTTTCAATGACATAATTGATTTATTTTATTAAGTAGATCTATCGGTTATAGCTTATCAATACGAATACATTCAATGAATTATTTTTTCGAGTTTAAAAAAATGTCCTTCCCCATCAAAGGTTTTATAGATTTTCATTTATAAATGAAATAAAAATTTGTATTTTTATTTCATTTAATATTTAATTATATCAAGACAACGATAAATACAAACTATTCGTATAATATCGTTTGTCTCTTGATTGAAATTCTTTAGATCTTCTTCATAGATATACAATATATGTTTTTAATTATAAAATCCTATTGTTAATATATCAACAAGTAATATCTATTATTAAATAGGAATAAAATCGGAAATGTATAGAAGAACATTTTTATTATATAAAAACATGAAACTAATTTGATTAATTAATGAAATATGTATGAAGAATTCTTTGTAAATATATATATATATATAAGATTATGTCAAGATAATTCTTTCTTATCAATTTTTCATTTAAATAAGCTTGTAAAAAGAAATAAGTACTATCATTAGTATCGAGATTGTGTAAAATTCTCTGTCGAGGTCATTGTTTCGATCCTTGTCAACTTGAACATTTTTAACTCAACTCGAACATTTTTAACTTAACTCGACCACTAGGGCGTCGTTTAAATTCAGAACAATTTTTTTGTTTCTTTTTATAATACCTCGGCTGTAAAAAAAAAAAACTTCATTTTCTAACCGAAAATTTGTTGATCAATCTTATTGATCAGCTTAATCAAAAAAAAAAAAAGGAAGAAAAAAAAAGTAATAATAATAATAATAATAAATAAATTAAACAAATTAAAATAATATTTATACCTACGAGCATTTAAGTTCTTAAAAAAAAAAAAAAAAAAAAAAAAAAAAAAGAAAAAAGAAAAAGAAAAAGAAATCTTACGTAGGACTTTATTTAAATCGCAAAAGTCGTATTATAAAAATATTTACATTTCTGATCCGCGCCTTGTAAAACATTCTTTCGAAATTTGGTGAGCATACCTATGTGTATTTCACATAGAAAAAGTCGGAGGGATGGGTGAGAGGGGAGGGAAAAGGGAAGAAAAAAAGAAGAAGAAAAAAAAAGATAACACGAGATCCGTCGATCTTGCAAAACACGTCGTAGAGGAGCCGATTTCGTTGTCCGTTCGGGGCCCCTTTGGTAGTTTCAGGGTTAATAGCGGCCTGCGGAAAGGCCGACGGAAAGGCCGACGGAAAGGCCGACGGTGTTCTCACGCCTTACCCCCACTTTTCAATCTCCTCCTTCTCCTTCTCTTCCTTCTTCTCCTCCTCCTCCTCCTCCTCCTTCTCTTCATTCTCCTCATTCTCCTCATCCTCTTGTTTTTCTCCTCTTCAAGGAACGCTCGAACTTGGCTCCTCGCAATGCAGATAAGATCTGACCTTGTTCGAGCACACAGAAGATGGTCACTGTTCGATGGACATACACAAGAAGGTCACCAAATGACTTTTCACGCTTCTTTATTCTTCGACCCCACCCCATTTCTTTTTTCTCCCCATTATCATTAGTATTACTTTTTCATTCCTTTTTTTTTTTTCATTTTTTTCATTTTTTTTTTTTTTTTCTTTGGTGACAGGTAGGAAAAATTAATTCGCAAGATCATTAAATTCTTTCTTTTTCGAATTTCTTATTTAATCGTATATCTTGCAATTATTTGATCATGGATCTTCTTTAACTATATTATTTTTTATCTGTGCATTTTTGTACTTCTGAATGTATATATATGTCTTTTTATCCTTATTATATCTCTTTATATATTATTTTATATATATATATATATATATATTTTTTTTTTCTTTTCATTAGTATGAAGACGAATATGTATGTAATTTTACTATGAGATTTCATTGATCTTGACTGGTATCGTTGTTATCAGACAGTGACATGCAAAAAAATTGCATCCCCCTTGTATACTTTTAACATATATTTTCTTTTCTTTCAACAATCATATTTTATCAACTTTTACATAATATTCATTTTTCCTATTACATAGTGATTTTTCTTGTTTGTCTGATATAATGACATTTCTTTCTATCCTTATTATATCTTTTTATATGTTATTTTATATGTATATTTTTTTTTGTTTCTTTTCATAAGTACGAATACGAATATGTATATAATTTTACTATGAGATTTCATTGATCCTGATTGGTATTGTTGTTATCAGACAGGTGATAAAACATGTATGTGTGTGTGTGTGTGTGTGTGTGTGTGTGTGTGTGTGTATGTATGTACGCACGAAAAATGAAAAAAATTCCATCTGCTTATAAATTTTTAATAATATATCTTCTTTTCTTTCAATTTTTATCTTAAATACATTTTTCCGTATTATTACGTAATGATAATTCAAATTCTTAAATTTCATTGATCATAAATGGATTAGTTAGAAATAAATTTAATTAGATGTATTATTTA
>NC_060957.1:1766597-1814097 GCF_910589235.1 Vespa crabro
GACTATGAAGGGGAGAAAGTAAAAAAAAGGAAGAAGAAGAAGAAGAAAAATCGTGGGAGGTGGGTGGAGAGGAGGAGGGAGGGAGAAAAAAATGTACACGAGACGGGCACATCGAGCGGACCATCTCTCGTTCTCTCTCTCTCTCTCTCTCTCTCCTTTTCCCCCTTGGACCTTTTTCTCTCTATCTTTTCTTCCTCGGCAGCGTGCGCCAAGCAGAGATTGCCGATATTACGGCAGGGTCAGGATCGTGACTTTAATCAATTAGCGAGGTTTCTCGGGCCCGGGAAATGATTAGTAATCCGGCCGGCAGCCAGGACTCGGTCTCTCTACATGCCGCGGACGAAGAAGAAGAAGAAGAAGCCTGAGGGGAAAAGGGAGAAAAGGGCAGGAGGGAGGAGGAGGGGGAGGAAGGAGGTACAGAAGGATAAGAAGGAATACCCTTTCTTCGCTTCGTCTTCGTCCAAAGCGAGCTAAGTTAGTCCAACGAGCTAACTCGCTTCTAACGAGAATAAGAAAAAAAAAAAAAAAAAAAAAAGAAACAGAGTTTGAACGCGCTACTCCGCTTCCGTGGATCCTTCCAGTGATATCAGATGATAGTAAAAAAAACACAAAAAAAAACAAAAAAATATTCTCCTTTCCGTTTGTTAAAACGATTAATACGATCGATTATTATTATTTCTCGTGGATTCAATTCGATCGGAATTTAATTCGTATTTATCCTCTTTCGGAATAAGATGGAAGGATGTCGATCAATTGATTCGATCGAATTGAAATCTTTTTTCATTGCCGTAGGATGACGTTAGTTTTCGATGTAATACGAACGAAATGAAATTAAGATTATTGTTTTTAAAACTATATTACTCAAATCGTACGATTTCTCAATTGCCTTTAGATAAATCATTTTTCTATATCCACGATTTTACAATCCATCCATTAATATTTAATCCCTTTTTATTTTATTTATTTATTTTTTTTTTTATTTTGACATTCTTACTTATCGATCTAAGTTATTTTTTCTCAATGACGTATAAGTACTTTCCTGTTTTTCTTTTTTTTTTTTTTTTCTTTTTTCTTTTAATCATTTGTTTTCTTTAATTAATAATACATTTTCGAGCAAATTAATGAACTATTTGTGGCTATTATTCTTCCGTCGAACGATTAACATTTTCTAGACCATGAGTCTTCTCTCTCTCTCTCTCTCTCTCTCTCTCCTTCCCTCTTTCTGTCTGTCTATCTCTCTCTCTCTCTCTCTCTCTCTTTCTTCATGTAAACAAACCATCTTCTCCGTTATTTTTCTTTCTACGTCGTACTCACACGTACACGGATTCGTCTTATCTCTTGGAAAATTCTCTCAAGTTAATGACAAAGTTAGCCGCTGCGATTATTGAAAGAAAATATTCATACTCTCTCTCTCTCTCTCTCTCTCTCTCTCTCTCTCTCTCTCTCTCTTCTTTTCTTACATATGCTATCAAACGATGCACGAGACCGTGAACGATGCTCAGGCGCCAGCTATCATCCTACAATACAACTACAGGCAAAGCTGGATCGTTTAGATCCTTTCGAGATTTCTCGATCATCTATTCTCGTTTCTATCGTCATTTTTCTTTATTGATCGATCGATAACTACAGAAAGAGAAGGAGAAGGAGGGAAAAAAGAAGAAAAAATAAGTACTCGAAGGACGAGTTTAACTGGAACCAACCGACGATGGTTCACGCTTACTACTATTAATAGAACATCCACTTCCCCATATTTACCCGTATAATCTCTTTCCGAACATTAATATACAAAGTAGGCACATTAGCATGACAAAACTGGCGGGTCAAGAGAGCCTGACACCGTCTGTTGGGGGATTACAATCGGTGGTCGTGTCCGAAATGCATATTCAACGGCACACCACGATGCACCATTTCACTCGCTCACTCACACTCGGTATCTCTTGGTTTCGCTCGGTTTACATAGGAAACAGACTATCCACCATCATCAATATCATTATCATCATCAACATTATCGCATTCTCTTATATATTCCCCCCTACACCCTGTTTCCTATGTTACACCCTTTACGAGCCACATTATATACATATATATATATATATAATATTTACTGATATGACGATAACGATTGAAAATAATAACAAAAAATATCGATAATCGGAGATATAAAAAAATATGAGATTAATCGTTGCATTTATCTGTAAATAAAACGATCTAAAAAAAAAAAAAAAAAAAAAAATATGACGATTATTAGGCTCTTAAATATTTGATTGTTAATAATATCGAAATATAGATTAGAAAATAATTATACAAAATATAAAACGATTTGTTGTATTTTGTTAATAAAACAATTTTAAATACGATTATTAAAAGCACGTAAAAAATTCATTATTAAATAAAGATTTTACATGATAGGTCGAACAATTATAATTTAATGAAACGTTATATTTGATCGTATTTAATAAAATCTAAAAATTCATTACTTTAACGAATAGAATCTTTTGATTTATTTTAAAATACGATCTTCGAAATTATTTTATTTAATTGATTTAGACGACGACATTGAGTTTTCTAATCTCTATTCAAGAACTAGACATCTTATGAGATATACTATGATATGTAGTACTATGAAATTTTTCTTACTCTTTAATATGTTATAAAATAATCTTGTATATCTCTCTCCGCCGCCCCCCACTCTCTCTCTCTCTCTCTCTCTCTCTCTCTCTCTCTCTCTCTCTCTCTCTCTCTGTCTCTTTCTTTCTCTTTGAAGATTCACCGAGATATCAGAATGTGAAAGTTCGACCGCAAATGCCGTCCAGTATATGTATATAACGTTTAAACCATTTTCTTCCGTGTTTCAAGAAACATCAAACGAATCTTATCCATTTTATCCTTCTTTTTTTTTTTTCTTCTGGCAACAGACAGGTTGCGAATGATCGTGAATAAATGGCGAACGGATATGTAAGAGGTGCGTTATAACAAACATAAAGCACGCTTGTATTTACTTCGAACGGGCTTGCTTGATTATTCGCTCGTTCGTTCGTTCGTTCGTTCGTACGTTCGCTCGCGCGCACGCGCGTTCTCCAACCGAGTGGACAGGTTGGATACGTGTCTGCCCACGTCTATCGTGGACTGGTTCGAGATGCAAGGCAGGTGGGTTCCACCGACTAACGGCTGTTGCTATTTGCATTGCCCGAGAGTCTCCGTCTTTCTTTCTTCTCTCCGTTATACGTTTCCTATTTCGTTTCTCTCTCTCTCTCTCTCTCTCTCTCTCGCTCTCGCTCTCTTTCTCGCTCTCTTGCTCTCTCGCTCTCTTTCTCGTTCTCTCGCTCTCTCTGTCTTACTATATTTCTAACTTCGTCTTATTCACCATCTTACTCAATTCAATATACCGATAATTATACTCGAATCCAATGAAATCTTTTTCTAATATAAATATATGTAATAGGATGTTAAAATTTTAGTATTTAATAGTAGGTTTCATAAAAAAAAAAAAGGTAGAAATATTGACGATGTCAAGTGATCAAGATTATATATCTCTATGTAGGAATAAAATATATTTAATAAATATCGAGGATTAAACAGTAGGAAATTGTTAGGTCAAAGGATTAAATATTTTTTTTCTTTTCTCATTAACATTTTATTCTGTATATGAAAATCGTAGGACCGATGGGAATACCCTTATCCTGTACTTCTCTTATAATCGTGAGAAAGACTTCAAAATAATTTTTTTTCTCTTTCTCTCTCTCTCTCTCTCTTTCTCTTTCTCGTTCTCTCTTTCTCGCTCTTTCGCTCTCGCTCTCTCTGTCTTTCTATATTTCTAACTTAGTTTTATTCACCATCTTACTCAATTCAATATACCGATAATTATACTCGAATCCAATGAAATCTTTTTCTAATATAAATATATGCAATAGGATGTTAAAATTTTAGTATTTAATAGTAGGTTTCATAAAAAAAAAAAAGGTAGAAATATTGACGATGTCAAGTGATCAAGATTATATATCTCTATGTAGGAATAAAATATATTTAATAAATATCGAGGATTAAACAGTAGGAAATTGTTAGGTCAAAGGATTAAATATTTTTTTTCTTTTCTCATTAACATTTTATTCTGTATATGAAAATCGTAGGACCGATGGGAATACCCTTATCCTGTACTTCTCTTATAATCGTGAGAAAGACTTCAAAATAATTTTTTTCTCTTTCTCTTTCTCTCTCTCTCTTTCATTTTTCTTATTTGTCCCTGCGCGATGAAGAAGCCTTTCCGTCTACGGGACGCACACGCGAAAGTAGTTTTACGAAGGAGAAGGGTGAATTGTGTAGGGTCAAGGATAATATCGTTTCTTCGTTACCTCCTTTATTTCGTTTATTCGTATAAATTTTCTCGTAATTTTCAAACAAATCGTTTATATTTTGAAACATTTCCAATGATATCAATATAGTCATTGTCGATCACTATTCAATAAATCAATTTCCGAACAATGAATATGAAAATTAATTGTTTCAATAATAAACAAGACATATCTAGATCGAATTATATATATATTACCATAACAAATAGAAAATTTTGTAAACAAAAAATACATTAGGAATAATAATAATAATAATAATAATAATAATAATAATAAACGTTTTGAGAAGAAAATGACAGTTCAGTGTTTTTTCGTTGAAATAAAAAAAAAAAAAAATATATATATATATATATACACACATAAATATAATAAAACTTTTAGAATGTTTCAAACTGAATCTCACGATCTGAAACGTATCACCACATTAATGAAACACTTGGCCCTAACCTTCTCAATGATACTCAACACGAAATGAAAAGGAATGGTACTTACAATGTCCCTGTAGAAAAAGAAATGCGTTAGCGTCCCACGAACATCGGAGTGGGTCAAAGGAACGCTTCTTCTTTCCGGATGGAATTCCTTCACTCAGTAAACTCCCACGTAGGACGTTGGAAGAAGGAAAAGAGAATGATTCACGCGGTAGCGTGCATCACGCATTTACTCGCGTATTCGATCGTTGCTGCTTCCACTTCTTCTTTTTCTTCTTCTTCTTCTTCTTCTTCTTCTTCATGGCATAAATACCAGTGTGCTGTGTGTGTCAGAGAGAAACAGAGAGAGAGAGAGAGAGAGAGTGAGAGAGAAAGAGAGAGAGAGTAAAGGTAAACGGTGGGTTTGGCAGAAAGATATAAAGAACGTAGGTGATTACGCGTAACCATGGTGGATGAGAAACCAACGAAAGCAGATATTAAGAATGTCGTGAATGATCCTCGCACTGAAATCATATATATATATATACACATACATACGCATACATATTAATATACACACTCGAATCCATAAAGAATTTACGTGCCTTAATCGTTAACAATGTACAATATATTTTTTCTTTCTCTTGTTTCTTTCTTCTTCTTTCCTTGTTTTTTTCTTCTCTCTCTCTCTCTCTCTCTCTCTCTCTCTCTCTCTCTCTAAAAAAAACAAAAAACTAACGTCAAGTCTGAGATAATAATTATGAAACTAATTGGAATCAAAAGTTTGTATAAATTAAATCGATTTTTGTAAATTTGCCTTTCGTTGATTTGCATTGGATATATTAATGTGAAATTGTTTAATTGATTAAAGAATCACGTTTGGAATCACTTTATTGTTTTTTTTTCTCTCTTTAATAAAATAAAAAAACTAACACCAACTGAGATAGTAATTGTGAAACTAATTGGAATCAAAAGTTTGTATAAATTGAATCGATTTTTGTACATTTGCCTTTCGTTGATTTACGATAGATATATTAATGTGAAATTGTTTAATTGATTAAAGAATCACGTTTGTAATCATTAGCTCGTATAAATTAAACTAATCAATACATTATTACTTATTACACACACACACACACACATACACACACACACACACACATATATATATATATATATCATACGAATTACAATTTGTATATATACATATAATACAAATTATGATTAAATCGAAAAGAATCGCATAAAATAAAGATTTTTATAAAATGAAAGTAGAAAATATTTTAATCGTGGGTATCGAATAATTTGTAATAGAAAAAAAAAAAAAAAATAAAAATAAATCGTATTAAATCGACAAATCTAATATTGTAAAAAGAAAAAACTTATCGATCGTTACCAAAACGATTGAACGATTGTTATTCTCTATTCACGTTCGTACGATTACCAATCTCTGAAGTATAGAAATAACATCTTATACCAATCTGCTATACTCGTTACGATGACAAGAGAGGTTTACATTAAAAAGCTAGACATCCCTCTCTCTCTCTCTCTCTCTCTCTCGTTCTTGTTCTTTCTCTCTCTTTCTCTCGTTTTAACAAGCTATGCCAGGAGTTAGAGTCTAAAAGTGTCTGCCGAGTTCTGAGTACGTATCTACGTACTATGTTGTAGTAGTAAAAGTCGAAGTTCATCGAGGCAACGCACTCGATCTCGAATCGCCGCTGTGGCCGGCCTGAGGTGAACGAAAGCAGATATTAATAACGCGTTCTCGCAGGATCGTTGCGTGGTACCACCTTCTCGCCTTCTCTCTCTCTCTCTCTCTCTATCCCTCTTTCTCTCTCTCTTTCTCTCTCTCTCTTTCTTTCTTTATTTCTCTCATACATATACAGATACATATTTCCATCCACATATATAAACATAATATATACCTATATCAATACATATAGATATATACACATATATCACATATATGTACATATATATACACATATATCTACATGTAGATACATTATATATATATATACATGTATATGTATGTATATGTATTCGTGTCTTCCTCTCTCAAAGTTTAATGTTGCTCTTTCTCTCTCTTTCTCGCATAGCGTAAGAGCATACCGTGGAGTAGCATGCGAAGCCGGGCCTCGACGGGGCCTCGTCGGGGCCTCGCCGCGAGCGGACACCGTGGGAATCTTAGGCGGGCCCAGTACGCGAGCTGGGCCCTGTTCTGGACGCGTGTAACCTTGTAACCTCGTCCGACCTCTCTCTTTCGCAATCTCCGTCCTTTCTTCCTCCACCCCGGTCTTTCTCTTCTTCTTCTTCTTCTTCTTCTTCTTCTTCTTCTTCTTCTTCTTCTTCTTCTACATCTTCATCTTCGTCTTCTTTTTATTTTGAACTCTTTTTGCTATACTCTTCTTCTTGTTCCTTATCGAGAACCATCTTTTAACTTGATCGAACCGCGTCTCGTTTTTTCTTCTCATAAACTCTTGTCTGGTTATTAAGTTTTATTAATACAGATAAAAGTTAGAAAAATTGTATGATTTTTCTTTTCAATCTTATCAAGTTATTAACTCCTTCTAATTTTATAAACTTAATAGAAAAGTAATCCATTTTCATTTATAAGGATATATTCGTCATTCGTAAGTTTTATTTGATATATAAATTTTGTTACGTAAAATATATAAATAATATTATAACAATGACAATTCGAAGAAATTTAATATATATACTTGGAAAAAAAGATTGAACAAAATCATAAATTTGATATATAAGTTATTACGTATATTAATCATATTATAATGTATATTTCAATTGAAAGAATAATTTACATATTCAATTATAGAAAATATCATAATTTTTTTTGCGTTTCAAGCATTCATTTATTATATGATTATCAATAACAACAAAAATGGCATAAAAACAAACGAACATACTCGTAAATCTTTCAGATGTTATATTAAAATTAAAAATCATTTTTCGCATATATCATATATAATATATTCTACAAACATATGACATGGATTTTCAATCTTGGTAGTCGATTAAAGTCGATAAGAATAGATAATCGAGAAGATGGAATCGAACTTGTTTTTTCTTTTCTCCTTTTTTTTTTCTTTTTTGTTTTTTTACTTTAACTATATATCTCTTATCATAAACTTGACCATGAAGGAGCAGGTTTGAGATTATCGTTCTCTTCAACATGGTGTTAACGGCGTCTGTCGAGAATCCTAGAGATCAGACTGGTTTGGGGTGGGGGAGGGGAGGATGGGGGACACGATAATTCCTATAACTGAAGTACTGTCCCGCAATTGTAATTCATTCATATGACGCTTTCACGCCATTTACCAACCACAATTACAAGCTCGTAATATAAGCGTATCATCAGATACCAACCTATAACTTCTTCTTGTCTTTAAAATACTTTATATAATTATTTGTAATACTTATTAGGAGTAGACTTAAAACGAGAGAGGAAAAGATAATGAAAGATAGATGGATAGATAAACAGAGAGAGGGAAAGAAGGTTCAAAGAAATTAAAACAAAATAAAGAGAGGGAGAGAGGGAGAAAAAAAATAAAATAAAGAGGCAGGACTACTTTCGATAAACGAGATACGACTAAACGTTTCACTAATGTACTCTACAATAAAATTGGATCTCTCTCTCTCTCTCTCTCTTTCTTCTTTCTTCTCTTTCTCACTTTTATACACATACGCCCTTTTATTTGCTCGTATCTCGGATCTTCTTTATACACACGAAAGCCCTTCTTTACGAGCGCGGAAATTAATGGACGTAATTTAAATGGCTCGCGTAACGAGAATTTTAGCGACGAAGAAGGTGAAAAAGTAGTATGCATGCGTATGTATGTATATTTGTATGTATCTATGTGTACGTATGTCTGTATATATGTACATATGTGGATATATATATATACCTTTCCACATATATATATATTTATATATATATATAAACTCTCTGAATGCGTTTTACGGAACGAGAACGACTACGGCCGGAAACACATTTAAAGCGTATTCGATAAAGAGCCACGAGATTTCCACCGGCTTGGCTTCTTTTTAAAATGCGCAAGGTCGGAACTCTCTGGCAAGGTAGGCGCGAATAAACGAAACGTTTCGTTTATTCGCGGCGAAGTTCTTCCATTGTGCGACAATGACGATGTAAATGTTTCTTTAATTATTCATTCACTCGGCACGACATGACATGATAATGAAACAAAAAAAAGAAGAAAAAAAAAAAGAAAAAAAAAGAACAAAGAAAAAAGAAAAAGAAGAAAAAGGAAATTTCCTTTTTGCTTGCATTAATATTGAAAATCAATTATTCAAGATTTTCTTATTATGTTTTTCTTTTTTTTTTTCTTTTTTTTTTTTTTTTTTATTTCGTTAAATAATTTAAATAAATTAATCTGACTTTTACGCGGCAAACAATGGAATAGATTTTTATCAAATGTTCGATTTAAAAAATTTGAAAAATTATTCGACTCGTTATAGAAATTTTCTATAAAGTGTTAACTTCGAGTCTCTTTTCTTTTCTTTTCTTTTTTTCTTTTCTTTCCTTTTCTTTCTCTCTTTTTTCTCTTTAACGTTAAAAGTACAACAACAAATTCTACTTTATTTTTGTCACTAACAAATAATTAAAAGTATTATATATATATATATATATATATATATATATATATATATATATATATATATCGTAATTATATATAGGAAGGAATGTTCTACAGTGAACGTGTTAAGAATACACATTATATCAAGTCAATTCCTAAGATAACCATCGTAGAATTTTATTCTACAAAAATGTAAAAAGAATTTCTCACCATTTTAATCATTCATAATTATTTTATCATTTATAAGTTGTAACATCCATAATAACGTATAACGATAAAACAAAAATAAAGTAAAGAAGAAAAAAAGCAAAAGAAAAAAAAAAAAAGAAAAAGAAAGAAAGAAAGAACCCAATATCCAGTATAAGCTGGTAATCGTTTGGAAAAATAATACTAACATTAATACTAATAATAATAATAATAATAATAATAATAATAATAATAATAATAATAATAATAATAATAACAGTAATAAAAAAAAGGAAGAAAATGAAAAAAGATAAATGAAAAATAAAAAAGTCAACCGGTTTTCGTTCCTTAGGAATTCAAACGTGCAACTATGTTTCATACTCGATCATTGGACGATGTACCAGCTACTTACTTATCCACTTTCGAAGAGTCCCGGTTTAAAGATAATCTATCGACCGGAACAAGTCTCGATAAATCGAAGAAGAAGACTCCCTCCCTTCTCGATGTAAGCTCTCTCCTGCTTAGGAAAAGATAGAGAAAGAGAGAAAGAGAAATAGAGAGATAGATAGCTAGAGAGAGAGAGAGAGAGAGAGAGAGAGAGAGAGGAATAGTAAGAAGAAAGAGGGATATATCAAGAAAGTAGAGGGGGAAAGTAGAAACATAGACAACGAAGGAGTGCTTGGTAGTAGACGTTGAGTCGTAGTCGGTAACCTTCTTCCCGGCGAAATTATCATAATGGCTCGGAACAGAAGCATGGCTCGGAGCGACCTCCGCTTCTGCTTGCTTCGGCTTGGAAACACCAACTCGCACACGATGCATATTGTGTTCTGAAAGGCAGTCTCTTCTTCAACAGAAGAGTGAGAAGGAAGAAGAGGTCGAGTCCGAAGAAACTCTCCTTTTGCAAGGATCAGAGAGTACTCTCTATCTATCTTTATTTCCCTCTCTCTCTCTCTCTTTGTCTCTCTTTCTATATACATATATATCTATATATATATATATATATATATATATATTTATCTCTATCTCTTTCTTTCTCTTTCTCTCATTCTGTATTTCAGACTCCTTCGAAGGTTCTCTTCCTCCTCCTCTTTCTCCCCCTCTTCCTCCTTTTCCTTTACTCCAGGTTCCTTCGTAGGAACCAGGTATACAACAACGCACAGGTATATATCCCCTCGCACGGTAATTACGTGACGTATTAATACCAGTTATTCCACGTCGACTGGTTCTCTTCGGCCGGCACTCGATCCGCAGGTGTATTCGAACTCGCGTTCTTTCTGTCTCTCTCTCTCTCTCTCTCTCTCTCTCTCTCTCTCTCCTTTTCTTTCTCAATCTCTTTCTCTCCCCTTCGCAAAATCTCCGGTCTAGCTAGATCCTCCTTCCTTCTTCGTCATCTTCGATCGCATCTACCTCTACGGCTGCTGCCTTCATTATTATCCTTCCGAAACGCCTCCGCTTCTTCCGCGAATAAGGACTTTGGCTATCGAACGAATCGTTTGGATGGTGTTCTTGTAAAGTAGGTAGGTAGGTATAGTCTGATATCATGGGGAGGAAGGTCGAATTATCTATGGTGGTCTTTCTTATTCTTCTTCTTCTTCTTATTCTTCTTTTTCTTTTTCTTCGTCAGAATCATACGTGAGAAGAAATTTTCATGATTTCTGTGTACTCACTTTTCGACAATTTTTCATTGGAAAAAACAATCTCGAACGTTCGATTGTATTTATTTATAATTTTACAAATTTATGAAGATCATGGAAAAAATAAATATATATATATATATATCAGAGTAAAGTCGTTAATAAAATAGGAATCGATGAGGCTATAATTATGAAATAAGAATCAAATGAAAAAGATTGAACGGAAGGATATGAGCTTTTCGAAAAAGAAGAAGAATAAGCGAAGAAGAAAAAAGGAAAAGAAGAAAAATAAAAAAAAAGGAACAGAAAATCTCGTCCAACAAGTTCGAAACGATTACACGGTTCCCTTCCGAACATACTACACAAGTCGATCGCAATCACGAGCATTAATCACCATACAATTAACTCGAATCGATGGCCATGAAGGAAAGACTTTAATGCATGAAAGTATAGTATACTGTATTCCCAATTTTAAGAAATATTTTTCTCGTTTTATTTATATATTGGGTTGTCCAGAAAGTTTGTGCCGATTTATGGTAGATAACGTAATGACAAAATCGACGCGAACTTTTCAAACAATCTAATATATATTATATATAAAAGATATATTATTCGATTCAATCTTTTTCTTTCTTTTTTTTTTTTCACACTCATAGAATTATTTACGTATATCTATCGATCTCGTATTAGATTTAGAACCAATAGATTATTTATTA
Organism: Vespa crabro; assembly: GCF_910589235.1. Lineage (NCBI taxonomy): Eukaryota > Metazoa > Arthropoda > Insecta > Hymenoptera > Vespidae > Vespa > Vespa crabro. The sequence continues at coordinate 1,778,506 of NC_060957.1, forward strand.
ATGGTAATTCGAAAGATTGTTTTTCTTTTCTTTTCTTTTCTCTCTCTCTCTTTTTTTCTTTTCTTTTTTTTCAAAGAGAACGTTTGTACGTTAGTGTCGGCGGACTTGTTAAAGCGAAATTCGGTAGCAAGATCCGGTGATTGGGGACCGGTTAAAGCGGTGATTCCATCCACGGGAGGAGCACGGACGATAAGTTCGTTAGTTCGGACTTCTGGGCGGTGAGTCAGGCTCACGACAGGATGCCTTGGGCGATCCTTCGTCCTGTTAGGAACTCCGCCTCTTTTCTCCTCTCGTCTTCTCCTCTTTTCTCCTCTCTTCTCTTCTCTTCTCTTCTCTTCTCGTCTCTTCTCTTGTCTTCTCTCCTCTCCTCTCATCCTGTTATTCGCGCACGCGCTCGCTTGGACCAACAACCAAGTAGTAATTCTCTTACGTCACACGCATTCGTATTTATAAACACGTGTTCTCACGTGTGAGCTCTCACTCCATCCAAGTGAATTTTTTTTCGTAGCCCGAATAAGTTACTTATCCAGACTGTCAAACGTCTACCACCAGTGTATCTGAAAGGAACTCGTTAAGAGACTACAAAACGATCTTCTTTCCTTCCTTCCTTCCTTCTTTCTTTCTCTCTCTCTTTCTATTTTTAATTTCGATCGTGTTATTTCATTAATTAATTCATTAGAAAATCGCTACAATCCGATTTATTAAGTTATTTATTAGCCAAAGATTTTGCAATTTTTACTAATGTTTCTATTATGTTTGACATTTTTTAACGTTTCTATATATTACGTTCTATATATTTCTTTTGTCTTTTTTGGTTTTTTTCTTGTTTCTTTTCTTTTTTTCCTGAACATAGTATCTATGAAAATATTAGAAATATATATAGATCGTAAAATAAATATCTTTTGAATTATTTTTCATACTTCGTAATTATATCAATTAATTTCATTAATTAGATAAAGTAAAAAAAACGTTTGAAGTAATGCAAAATCACATTTTTTTTTTCTTTTTTTTTAAATATTAAAATGAAAAAAAGAAAACAGGAGAACCTTGATGAGGAATCTTCAATATCGACAAATTCATTCTTTTGAATTATTTTACGTATAAAATTATTAGGAATAACTTTGAGCAAAGTCATTTGTAATTTTTTAATTGGTCACGTATGAAATTAATTTCATTGCATCAACGGGGGAATGCATGTTCGAAGTGCATTAGTGTTCGTAGTGATCGATGCCACGTAGTAAACTGTGCGGACCTTTAATGTCCTCGAAGAATAACAGAGAGGTAGAAATCGTGACACCAACGACCTTTCCATATTCGCGAGTTTAATGTCGCTTTTACGTCGAGATATCGCGAAGAGAAGGAGGTACATCCATGGCTACTACCTGCGCAACAATATTTCAAAACGCAATCGGGCCGTGTGCCAGAGGAACAAAGCCACTCGAGATCTCGTAAATCCACAAGGATTTAAATCGCCATCGGAAGGAAGGATCAGCAATATACACAAATATATATATATATATATATATGTGTGTGTGTGTGTGTGTGTGTACACACGTACACGCACACGCATACACACACACACGTACATGTATAGATATTTCATTGCAATCGATTCGAGCCATTTTCGAGAGAATTATATAGCTTCTTTTCTTTTTCATTTCTTTTTCTTCCTCGTTTGTTTTGTTGCAATCATCGGTGAGAGTTAGAAAGTTGTAGAGAAGATTCAATATATTATCTCTCTTTCTTTCTCCTTCGCTCATTCTAATTCCTAACTCTCACTGTCTCTCTGTCTCTCTCTCTCTCTCTCTTTCTCACTTTTTCATGATGATGATCGAAATGCGTTAAAACGATCGAAAACCGTGTTCGAGCTCGCGAGAACTCCTCGAGTCCGGTTCTACGACCGGTGAAAACGCACTCCGAACGAGAAATGAGTATAATCGATTGCCAAGGTCTTTTAGAAACGAAGATGAACGTCAATAGATCGTCGATCTTTATATATATATATATATATATATAAATGGATATAGATATAATATATACGGGTATATATGTATGCATATATGTACATACGTACATACGTGTCTTTTAAAATGGATAATAATTATTATAAGAGGCGTACGTTTCACCGTCGGCAATCGTGTCAGCATTATGGTTAGGCCGTTCGATGCAAGTTCGATTTTTCACGAATTACACGCGTATCTAACTACCAATATCATCATCGAGGTATTGCTTCCTCTATCTCACGTCCATCATTCCATCAACGCGAGATGAGATACGCTTCTGCGCTTACGTAACGTGTGAAACTGGCGTATATTTATGCCGATGAAAACTAATTATAAATTTTGTATTTAACGTTTAATGATTTTCTAATCAATCGAACGATGTCATTTAAGTTTAAGCTTAATTGAAAAGAGAGACAGAGAGAGAGAGAGAGAAGAGAAGAGAAAAAAAAGCGTATATAATTTAAAAAAAAATTTTCAACAATATTATAACAGTAATATGGGGAAAATTGAAATTTCATTTGATAGAACACTTCAAGAATTCTAACATTTTAAATGTTACAACTTCATTATTTTTATAGATATAAATGGATATCAAAGATTTGTTTAAATTAAGTAACTAAATATAAGAATTAAACAAAAGGAAAAAAAAACAAATATTACGAAACGAACATATTATATATATATATATATATATATATATATATATATATATATATATATATATAAAATATACACAATACAAAACCAATTTTAATTGTGTAATACGAAATACGTGAATTTATTAGAAAGTAATATTAATGTTTATAATTTTTCCAAACGTTAAACTTTATTAATCTTTCGTATAATATCAAGAAATTACAATACGTTGAATTGACTCTGTGAAAATAATTGAAATACATTTTATCAAAATCAAAATGAATCTAAGGATTGAATAAATCTCAGACATTGTCGCAATACGATCGATAATTATTAAATGATTTTCTAATGTGAATGAACGAATGTCTAAATTGAAAAAGTGCAAAATCCAATATGAGTTTTGGACGGATCATAAGATGACGTAACGTAACGTAAAGACGAAAAAAATTCCCAACGAGCGTACAAGGTGAAATTAAAGAGATGCATTGTTGAGCAACTCACTGGGATCACGCTTGAAATTTGAGTTAGCCGACGTGCGATTGCTCCATATCTTCTCGTTCTCCTTCTATATATATATATATATATAATGAAAGAGAGAGAGAGAGAGAAAGAGAGAGAGAGAGAGAAATATACGTATGTAGATACGTTTCTATGTACTTTGGTACATATATACCTACACTAACATAGAACGCATGGATACGATATTGAAAGCGAGGAAGATGCTCCTCAGAAATTGCCTCTCCGTGACTCGAATGAAACTTCTCGTGAGTCGTTTCGTTGCGTTGCGTTGAGTGGTAACGTTAGACGACTTCCTTAAATAGACGCATCGACGACGTCGTATGTAAGTTTTATACGAAGCACTGGGATGAAAAAAAAAAAAAAGGAACAAAAAAAGAAAAAGGAGGAGGAGGAGGAAGAAAGAAGAAAGGAGAAGATAAATGAAGAAAGAAGAAGAAAGGAAAAGATAAATGAAGAAAGAAGAAGGAAGGTGAAGCTGATGAAAGAAGTAAGAAGAAGAAAGGAGAAGATGATGAAAGAGAAAAAAGAAAGGAAAGAATGAAAAAAAGATAAGGAGTTATAAAAAATCATTATGACTTTCCTCGTGTAAAAGTCAAACGTAGCCGATGCTACGTGTGACGTTTCCACGTAACGTGCGATAACGGGACGACAATATGAGTAGAACTTAATAGCCTCTGCTAAGGTGACTCTTTGGAGCTACTCGAGAAGAGGTTGGCACTTATGAGCCGGAACTATGAGGTCCAAGGATACGAACACCTACTTATTAGGAACGTAAAAATTCTTCCGTGTTGCATCCTTACCGATATACTCTTCTATTGGTCACTATCTTTCTTTCTTCTCTTTCTCTCTCTCTCTCTCTCTCTCTCTCTCTCTCTCTCTCTCTCTCTCTCTTTCTTTTTTGAAATCTACGGTATTAACGCATGATAGACATACAATACATTAGTATTTTCCAATTTATATTTCTCAAATATTTCGTGAAATATTATTTTATTTATATATTTTCTTCAATATTATTTTATTATATATTTTCACGCACTTTTCTTCTTTCGCCTAATTAAAATTTTTCGAATAACAATTGTTCATTACGTTTCTCATAATTCTTAATTTATTTATCATTAAATATTTATCTACTTTAAATAAAATAATTGTGGTTGTTTCGTTAATAATTTTATTTTAATTTTTAATTAAAAAAATTTTTAATTTTAAATGTTTCGTTAAAAAAAAAGAGCGAGCGATTTTTCTGTTAGAAAATTATTTCTTATTTTGCAGCCTAATTTTATCTTTCTTTCTTCTTTGTTTCTTTTTTTCTTTTCTTTTTTTTTTTTTTCTTTTGATCCCTTAAATTATCTTCATTTGTATCAAATAAAAAAGAATAGTCTAATTGAGTTAGATCATTGCTTAAATCTTTTTTTTTTCTTTCTTTCTTTCTTTCTTTCTTTGCTTTAAGAATCTCTTTTATTATGACATTATTTAATTCCTTTCCATTTTCTTATTTTGAGTAATTTAAATAAGCGGATATTGTTAATTAAAGTTTTGCCAATTTACGTTTCGTTCGTCTTACCTTTTATAAGCGTCTTGCCCGATAGAAACGATTAGAACTCAATAAATTATCTATCTACCCATCTATCTATCTATCTATCTATCTATCTATCTATTTTCTTATAAAGAGACTTTTTTTTTTTTATTTTATCGTCGAAAGACTTCACTTAGGAAGGTTCTCGCGCGATCTTTTTACCTAAGAGTCTTGTGACCAAAGACAAGATTCTCGCAGTAATGGCTGTCTCGTTACGTTTTGCACGATAATTACACCGAATAAAGCTCGTTACCGGGCACACGCCGCTACTAATTCCCCGTTGCCGTCAACTGAGACCGATAAATAAACACCTACGTAAAAGCCTGTGCGACATCATGGTCGACGTCGACGAGGAGGATAGCGAGAACGCTAGTAAGATCCTAATGACTTCACGATTCTTTTATCTCATCTTCATCCGTAGGCCGTAAACTCTATCGATAGGTAACACATATCTCTTTAAGGATCGTAATTCACATGACCGATTTCAAAATAATCCCGTGAAATATCCAAACGTCGAACCTTTCGCTTCTCGAGCAATATTATTTGCTCAAATGTTATTACCGTATGCACATGTGTGTGTGTGTGTGTGTATGTGTGTGTGTGTGTGTGTGTGTGTACTGAGTGTATGTTTTTTTTTCTTTTCTTTTTTTTTCAAAAGTAAAAAAATTTTAATTAGAAGCAATTAGCGCGAGGATTTGCGAAACATCCTCTCGCATTTTTTTTTCTTTTCTCTCTCTCTCTCTCTCTCTTTCCTTTCTTTCTTTCTCCCTTTTCTTTCTATTCTCTCTCTCTCTCTCTCTCTCTCTCTCTGCTCTATCGAGGTTGTCTCTCAATACGGACGACGATCGTGCGGGCGTCACGACCTAGTTCGAGATAAAAGAACTGTCTACTTATCGCTTTCTTCTCTCTCCCTGTCCGAGGAGTCGCGCCTATAACTTTAATGGCGGCCGACGTTGAACACAGACGAACTTAAAAGCGTGAAGAGAGACAGAGATAGAAAGAGAGATAGAGAGAAAGATAGAGAGAGAGAGAGAGAGAGAGAGAGAGAGAGAGAAAGAAAGAAAGACCTTTTACCGAGTCGAATCATCACGTAGATACTTATCATTGCACTCGTTTGCGAACTCGACACGTCGAAGATGGAAGAGTAACCAATAATGGTACTGTACAATGTTCGTGAGAAAAAGATATAAAGAAGAGAGAATGAGAAAAAGAGATAAAGAGAGAAAGAGAGAGGTGTGAAAATGCCTCGGAGTAACCTAGCTCAGCTCGCGGAAGTCGCATAGAGCGACTTCATAGTTTATTCCCTCCCTCCCTCCCTCCCTCCCCCCCCCCCACCACCCACCCACCCTGCTCGATTCTAGAACTAGAAATCGTCTCTAGTATCTTCCTTATTCGTATAACTCTTGACTCCACATAAATTTTCTTTCTTGCAATCGTGTCTTTGCATACATACTCCTGGTTGATACTTTCCATATATACAAGTAAGACGAATAACCCTGCGTAAAATTAATTCTGATAGATTCGTTTCTTTTCCCCCCTTTTTCGTTTTTCTTTCAGCTTTTCTTTTTCTTCTTTTCATTCCTTTTCTTCACGTTTATCTTACATATTAACATTCCTTCTTCATATCATTCGTTTTTATTCTCTATATGAAATTTTTCATTTTTGCTCATAAAAAAAAAAGAAAAAAAAAAAAAAATTAGAAAGAATAGAAACGCGCAATTTATTTGATCATAAACTGGTCCTTTTCAATATTCGTTAATTGAGTAATCATATTTTAATGATGATCAATCAAACAGTTTACAACGTCTGATCATTAAAATAATACATTATTATCATATAAATGTGAAATTTCTTAAAACTCATTATTATTATCAGTATTATTATTATTATTATTATTATTATTATTATTATTATTATTATTATTATTATGAATATAAAGTTAAAAAACTCTTAAGAAATCACTATGATCATTCTTAATATATATATATATATATATATATATATATATATATATATATATGTTTTTGGTTTTATTTTATTTTTAATAAGTTTAATTTTAATATAAAAGTATTATAATCATCTATTGATAGTTTTATTATGTATTGAATTTATTGTTATTATTAATTTATTTAATATTTTTATAATGTTAAAATGTTAATACATTTAAAAAGAGAGTTTTATTTATTAATTTTTATAGTTATATTCGTAATGGAAGGAATTTTAGGTATTTCTATTAGTTGTTATGGTTATTCGTTTTAAAGGAAATGAATACTTGAAAAATTTTAATTTAGTATGATAAAATTCGTTCTGAGATTAGTATTTATAATGGATTTATTTAATAAATAAATAAACCATATATAAATATATATATATATATATATGTATGTATATATAGATATGCCAAAATAATTAACGAGAAAATTTCAATTTTCTTTTTTTGTCCCAAAGTCTTGAAAAAATAGAAAAAGAAAATTGACAGTTTTGTTCAGAATAGTATTCGTCCATTGCAAGAGATACCTAAGCGATGACCTAATGACCTCATGCGGTAGCTCATGTAGGTCGCTGCTGATGTCGGAGAAATTGTAGGCGTATGGATTCTTTTCTCTCTCTCTCTCTCTCTCTCTCTCTCTCTCTCTTTTGTTTCTCTCTCCTTCCCCTCCGTACTCCGATCATCCTCATCAACCATCATTACATCTTTCTTTTCTGATCTTCTCTTTTTGAGTTTCCTTATATTAACGTTTTACAATCTACGATTTTCTTAAGATAATATTTTTGTCGGAAAAATAAATGATTTTATGCTAAGCAATTAACATTATCAAGAAACTACCATAATTTTCGCTTACAGAAATTTTCTTTCGAATTAAATATAGTACTCGTAAACACCTGAAACCAACAACATCGTGATCCTCAATAAAGTGAGGCCATATTATTTCTTCTTCCTCGTCCTCTTCCTCACGATCGTAGTTTCACCTCTTGCAATTAGCTATGTAGGACCCGTACGATCTACGCCACGATCCCACCATTAATCCAATCGATTTATCGATCGTTAAACTAACGACTTATTTATTGATTTTAATTATTGGATTTAAAGGAAAAAGCAAAAAAAAAAAAAAAAAGAAAAAGAAAAAGAAAAAGAAAAGAAAAAAAAACCAAAACAAAAGGAAAGAAAATAAATCCGATTAACAATAATTACATTTAAACGGATCCAATGGTTCAACTATAAGAATTATTTACATTATAAAATGATTATAGATAATGTCAAGATTAAATATCTTATCTTTATCGAATGAAAATCTTCTATTTATTACAATGCGAATTAAAAACTTGAGAATTGTTTGAAATTATTATTAATGAAATTGATCGCACAGAATGACACTCGATATTTTTTTTTTTTCCAACGTGTTATAATAAATTCGGAGGATGGAGAGGAGTGGCGGGGAGGGAGCGGGAGGGGAAAGGGACGAGGAGGAAAAAATCAAAAAAAAAAAAAAAAAAAAAAAAAAAGAAAAGTAAAGAAATAATTATTATAATTAAAACGGAAATCCGCGTCAAATAAATACATATATCAATATATCAATTAAGCAAAAGTCTGACGCGCTTACTTACTTTACGTAGACGAACTATCGTCACAAAATTTTCATAATAATTAACATGTTCTGAATCGATTAAATACGAACGCGTAAAAAAGATCAGCTTTTTTCAAAACAAAAAAAAAAAAAAAAAAGAAGAATATAATTAAACAAACCGAAGACTGTGCTAATAAGTACTTACTTACTTACTTACTTACGTCGAATAACGTCGTTTCTCGTATTGTTGTGTCGTCTCTAAAGCCGCGTTAAAATTTCTAAGTCATACGTCAGTGACGCTAATGAAATTCCTTTCCGCGCCCGTCCTGTACGACCGTCTTAATCAACGCGGCTGTCGCTGTAAACGAAAAGAATTAGCATTTTAAATCACACACTCCGCGGGTGCTCGAGAGCCCCACCCTCTCCAATCTCCTTCCAAACCCCTTCGTTACTCTCTTCGTTTCTCTTTCTCTCTCTTTCTTTCTCTCTCTCTCTCTCTCTCTCTCTCTCTCTTTCTCTCTCTCTTTTTTTTATTCCCAACAAGTATAGCCATCGTCCTCGCGGTAATTCGTTTATTATCGAAGAGGAACGGAAGATTGATCGTCATTCCACGATGTTTATAATTATTTTGACCGATGCCCAGCTCATTGTATGCGTCACGAAAACGAAAGAGAGAGAGAGGGAAAAAGAAAGAGAGAGAAAGGGAGAGAGAGAAAGAGAGAGAGGGAAAGAAAGAGTGGTGGACAGATAGGTGCGAAAGAAAGAAAGCGATAGAATCATCTTCTCTATCTCTCTCTTTCTTTCTCTTTCTCTCTCTCTCTCTCTCTCTCTCTCTCTCTCTCTCTCTCTCTCTCTCTCTCTCTTTCAAGAAACCTTGTAGGATCATCAATCCACGTCCGATGAATTTCTTCCAAGAGACTATATAACCGATTCTCATGTGCGTTCTTTGCTAGTCTCACAACCGTCCGTCGAATTCCTCAATTTCTCCGTCTGTCATTGATGTTTATGGATCGTAAACGTAGGAAGTTCACGCGCGAATGTATTCCAGTTGGATGTAGCTCGCCGGCAGCCTCCTCCTCCTCCTCCTCCTCCCCCCTTCCACCTTTTCATCCTCGTTCTCTTCTTCTTCTTCTTTTCCTTTTTCTTTTTCTTCTTCTTCTTCTTCTACGTTGTTGACTCGTCCATGCTCTTATCGAGGACCCCTTAACGAGGTGAAACTCACGGCTCGTAGTGGTCGATCTTACACGAGGCGCGTCGACGTCACGCGAGAATGGAACCTCACGACATAACGCATATATGTATACACATATAGTATACATATAAATATCTATGTATTTGTTTATATATGTAGGTTCGATTATATTAGAGAAGGTACTTCTATAGAGAAACCTTTGGAACTTTTCTTTACTTGTATTGAGACGAGAGAAAGAAAGAGAAAAAAAGACAGAGAGAGAGAGAGAGAGAGAGAGAGAGAGAGAGACAGTGAGAGAGAGACAGTGAGAGAGAGAGAGCATCCACAAGCAAGCAGGATAAACAGCGGCAGGTAGAGTCGCTAACGGTACCGAATCTGCATACGGCAATTCGAGTCTTCCTTTGGAGAGATCGAGAAAACGAGAGAACGAGGCCCCGTTCCTTTCATTCCAAGCAATGATTTTTACCACGATCATTGATTCCCAACGATAATATCGTCGGCTAACTTTCATATTCAACGAGTTCAATTACCGTAGATTAATGGAAATATATTAAATAATTGTTATTAAAATAATGACGTTTATAATTGATTATTACGTTGCTTGATATTTATTCGTTAAAATATAACAAAAAATGATATACCCTTTGAATGTTCTTCTCAATTCAAATTGAATTCCATTAACAAACATGATGTTATTATTGCATATGATCTTGTTAATTGGAACGAATACAAAAAAAAAATATATATATATATATTTTTTTTTTCTCTTGGAACTATAGATTTTTTTCAGTGTCATAAATAATTGGCAAAATAATTAATATCAACCTGTAGAAAATCAATTTCATTATTGTTGTTTTATATTTATTTATTTATTTATTTATTTATTTATTTATTTATTTATTTTATTATTCTTTTAATCTCGAAACAGGAACATGACATCGAACAAATAGTAAGATGAATCGTAACAAGGAACATCATGCCCCTTTTCAGGATAATATACTTTTCCAGTGTCTACGATTTCGAATTCTCTCGTTCCATTTCGAAGTGTAGTAACTGTTGGTGAAAAGACTGACAATGAATCATTCTTTCTTATCCGTCTGAATCTGAACAACCTTACCCGCATACTCGAGGACAAGTTTATCTCTGCTTTCGCGTATCACCTTCCTATCATTACGTAATTCTACCGTAGTCGAACGCTTTTGCCTGACTCGAATCTTTGATTTTGAGAATAGAAAGAGACAGACAGAGAGAGAGAGAGAGAGTGAGAGAGAGAGAGAGAGAGAGAGAGAGGGAAAGAGAGAGAGAGAGAGAGAGAGAGAGAAAGATAGCAATATATACCCACCTATATACATATATAATATAATGCATAATAATTGTTATAAATCTATGAATATTAACAAAACAAATTATACAGGCACACATACATATACAGTGAGTTATAGAAGTATTCGTATATCCCTCATCCCACTGTCAATTTTAATCAATTTAAAACTTTGCTTATAATGCAAAGTTTACAAATTTTTGACCTAGAGAAATATATATTAGAATTATTATACTTTCAAATTGATATAAATTTTATTGAAAAAGATATATATTATCTTTGAGTAATATAATTTTACATAAATGATAAGAAAATTATATTATATTATATTATATTATATTATATTATATTATATTATATTATATTATATTATATTATAATATATTATATTATATTATATTATATTATATTATATTATTTATATATATATATATATAAAAATATATGTTATATTAGGGGGACCGGAAAGTAATGCCGCTTTTTTAAATCAAATTCGAACGAATAAATTTGTTAACAAATTTTTATTTTTAATCACAATCAAATATCGCACATGCGCAGAAACGACATTACTTTCAGATCCACCTAATATATGCGCGCGCTCGCGCGCGCGTGTTTGTGTGTGTGTGTGTGTATGTGTGTATATAAATTATCGTAACAAAATAAAATTAAGAAGTTATTTAATATTTATTTTTAAAACGAATCGATGAAAGTTCAATCAAAAATATTATAAATAAAATAGAAATTTTATAATATTTTCGACATTCTTTCTCGATGTTCTTCGATCAAGCTTCTCAGACGAGCCTCTCTCTCTCTCTCTCTCTCTCTCTCTCTCTCTCTCGCGGAACTAAAAAGGAATGGACGAGGACTTGGAAGAGGGTGCAGAAGGAAAGATAGATAGATAGAAAGAGAGAGAGAGAGAGAGAGAGAGAGAGAGAGAGACAGAGAAAAAGAGAGAGAAAGAGAGAGAGAGAGAGAGAGAAAATACGAAGAGAGTCCATTCGTTCGTTAGCCGCAGGGCGAAGGTTGGAATCCAGGCGCTTCACAGCAGGGCGCCGTTTCTCGTCGAGAGACTCTCCTACATGCAGGACTCGTATCCTCTCTTCCTCTCTCTCTCTCCCTCTCTCTCTCTCCCTCTCTGTCTGTCTGTCTATCTGTTTGTCCCTCTCTCTCTCTCTCTCTCTCTCTCTCTCTCTCTCTCTCTCTCTCTCTTCTTTTTTCTCCTATCCGTCTTTCTAACTGTCCACCTCCCTCTTCACCTCTCCCGTACCATTCGTTCGCGTGCATCTTCGTCTCCTTTCGATTCCACAATTTCTTTTCCCTTTCTTTCTCTTCTTTTGTTTTCCATTGTTTTTTTTTATTTTTATATTCTCTTTTTCTCTTTAACCTTTTTCTTTTTTTCTTTTTTTTTTTCTTTTTTTTTTCTTTTCTTTCAGAGAGAGAGAGAGAGAGAGAGAGAGAGAGAGAGAGAGAGAGAGAGAGAGAGAGAGAGAGAGAGAGAGAGAGAGAGAAAGAAAAGATGGTGAACAAACTTACACCATTCCAATATACAATTTTGACATTTGCAATATTTTTAAGATTAATTTGAAATGGCACCGATGTACATTATTTCTTTATAAATACATACAAAGGAATAAGATAGTATTTGAACGTTTACAGTATCATTTGTTATTTTATATTTAAAGAAGAGAGAAAGAGAACAATTACGAAGTTTGCGAATGATTTTTAAAGAACGTAAATATGAAGAAGAACATTACGAAATATCGATTCATCGAATTCATTTATTTTTCTTTTCCTTTTTTTTTTTTTTAAATTCATTTCTATAAACCGCTTACGCGTTTAAAAACTTATTGGTATCTCTTTGTCTTTCTTTATTTATTAATTTATTTATTTCTTTCTCTCTCTCTCTCTCTCTCTCTCTCTCTCTCTCTCTCTCTCTCTCTATCTCTTTTTATCCAGATTATGTTTTCAAGGGATAAATACATTTTTAATTCTTTTTTTTTTTTTTTTTTTTTTTTTTTTTTTTTTTTTTTTTTTTTATTATTATTATTATTATTAGTCAATATTTATGGAATATTAATAAATGTATTCGTCAAATGAAAATCCTGACGAGCCCTTTTTTTATTAATTTCGAAGACGATCTCCGTCTTCGATGTATTTGCCGACGTTCTTTCTACCTTTACGGTTATTGCAAGTGAAAGTAGAGGCGCCGATCGCGAATGGACTCGTGGCAAACGGCACATAAGAAGAAGAAGAATAAGAACGAAGAACGAAGAAGAACGAGAAGAGGGAACAACGTTCGTGTCCTTCTCGTAACGGCAAAGAGATATAGGCCGGTAGTTAAGGGCGATAATTGCGGAAGAAGAATGCGGTAGGAAGACGAGACATCGTAATGATTTTTATCTGTTTTCTTTTTACCTTCTTCTTCTTCTTCTTCTTCTTCATCATAGTCATCTTCATCCTTTTTTGTTTCATTGTTGAAATGAAAAGACAAATATCGATAGGATCGAAAGAATTTATATTTATGAGTATTCATGAATTGAGTAAAATTTCTTTTTTAATTGATAACGTTAATGATCTACGTATGTTTTTGTTTTCAATCGATCATCAATGAAAGAAGTAGAAAAAAAAAAAGAAGGAAAGAAAGAAGATATTCTTACGAAATTGTTTACGATAAGGAAGAAAATTTTCTTTTCCTTTCTTTATTTAATATTGTTATAAATATATACGTATGTCCATCGACTGAAACGTGACGTTCTATTTGTTTTTAATACTCCTTGAACTCTAATTTTTTTGCGTATCTATAAAAAAAAAAAAAAAAAAAGAAGAAATTTATATAAAGCGAGAGCTACAAGTGTATATCATTACATTGATTGCAATAGTATAATTGTAACTACATCATTAAATATAACTTATATTTGAATAATATTAAAAAGAAAAAAAAAAAAGAAAAAAAAAGAAAAAAAAAAGGAAATTAAAAGATAAACTTCGAATATATTTATACGATTTCAATAATTAATCTTATCTAAACGAAAACAATAAAATTTGAAACATACGATATATAGATATACGTATGTACGTACGTACGTAAGTGACACGACTTTAAAATTACATGGCGTTATAGATTGTTAATGATTTATTAAATACAAATTTTTTTTTTTCCTTTGATTTTCCTTTTCTTTATCTACAAAATTAACTTATCATAATTTGAATAAATTAAGATAAAAGATAAGTAGCTATCACGGCTGAATAAATATCATGATATGTTTACTTTGTTTTAACATTTACTTCCGCCTTGTCTTACGCATATAAAATGTAATAGGTGGGAGGATAGAATCGATTTGCACACTTCGTACTTATCTTTTTTTTATCTCTCTCTCTCTCTCTCTCTCTCTCACTCTTTCTTATTATACGATCGTCAACATATCCTCTTATGTTAGATCGTAGCACAGATTACGATAATAAACTCGATGGGTGACTACGAAGTAAAAGTCACGGAAATCAATCGTACTGATTACTTCTCGACGTTCACGGAAGCATTAGGATGAAATGGGCACTGGACTTTTTTTTTTTTTTTTAAGGGGAAGAGAGGGGGGAAAGGAAAAGAGAGAAAAAGGTAGAAAGAAAAATGCAAAAAGAAAAAAGTTTTCTTTTTTTTTTTTTTTTGTTTCTTTTTTCTCTTCAATCCTTTTTCTCTCTTTCGTACGTTTCTACAACGATGTTATACTGAATCGTCTGTATTGCTCCTCCTTTCAAACAAGTTTGTCGTTGTAAAATATTTGCTCATACTCGAGGGAGACATCTCCTTCGCTTGGCCAGGTGTCGGTTCTCCTGTTTGCAGGGAGGCACTCTCGTAAAATGTCGCGTGCAAGTATGCCTATGTGATTTACGTTTCCTTTACGACGATAATTCCTTATTTAATTAGCCGTTCTTAATTACTATAAATACCCGGCGATCAGGGAGGGCAATAAATACGATTCAAGGAAGTAAATAATTATAATTGATGACTAATAATTGCAAATATATTAACTAATTATTAACTAATTCAACTGTTATAAAAAAATTTATATAAATAAAACGTTAATATAAAAATTCGAAATATTTCTTTCACGATAGATATAAACATTTTTCGATTAAAAAAAGAAAAAGAAAAAAAAAAAAAAGAAAAAAAAAGAAGTATATTTACAAATATGTATATCGATAAATAGTTTCATCAAGTCATTAATTAATAGATAATAATCTTCGAGAGAACTATGTTAAGCTCGTAATAAGTATAAACTTATGTCTTGTACGATTATCATTGTCCTTTGAATATATAATCACATGTTTAATTGACACTATGTATGATAGAAATGAATTTGCGAAGAAAAAAAAAAAAAAAAAAAAGAAAAAATATTATATATCAATAACATTCTATTCTTTTTGTTTCAGCCGTTCAGAGAGGACGCGTGCCACCGTCGCAGCCATCGCTGCCAGGTCTACCAGGACAATTCGCTTTGACGAACGGTGACGCGGTCGCGTGCGCGAGCCTAAACGGGCACTCCTACCTCTCGTCCTACATAAGCCTGCTCCTGCGCGCTGAACCATATCCAACATCGAGATACGGACAGTGCGTGCAACAAAGTAACATCATGGGAATCGACAGTATCTGCGAATTAGCAGCGAGGCTTCTTTTTTCGGCTGTTGAATGGGCAAGAAACATACCGTTTTTCCCTGACCTTCAGGTGACCGATCAGGTGGCACTGCTAAGGCTAGTCTGGAGCGAATTATTCGTACTTAATGCGAGCCAATGCTCTATGCCGCTTCACGTGGCGCCACTTTTAGCAGCGGCGGGTCTTCACGCGTCCCCTATGGCGGCGGATCGCGTGGTAGCCTTCATGGATCACATAAGGATCTTCCAAGAACAAGTGGAGAAGCTGAAGGCCCTACACGTTGATTCCGCGGAGTACAGCTGCCTCAAGGCTATCGTTCTCTTCACGACAGGTAACGATCCTTTCGGATACTCCCAACGTCAAGATTGGATTTTATTATGGAATATATGTACCATGGTGTATATACATATATATCTTATGATATATACCTACCGGGTGAGCAACGTGATCTCTCTTACGAAAATATAATACTGTTTTCCATGAGAGAAGTAAAGAGGATAAGATCGTTTATATCATTTCAAGTAAATGAGGTATTTAACAAAATTTATATAACATATCGTTATCCGTTGCATGGATTTTGATATTATTTCTATATATAGTTAATATATATATATATATTAACTACTTCCTAAGTTGTAAGAGATCATATGTTTCACCTGGTATACGACGAAATGTCTTTCTCATGGTATAAAATCATGAAATGCAATTTCATTTCCTGGTCTTATATTTTATGAATTTTTATTTTCTTTTATTTTTTTATTTGTTTTATTTTTCTATTTTTTTTTCTTTTTTTTCTTTGTTTTTTCTTTGTTTTTCTTTTTTTTTTTTTTTTTTTTTTTTTATATATTTTATATACACATCTCGATAGATCGAAGGATCGAGAATGATTTTCATTTAGAAAATCTTTCGTATATTATATATATGTTATATACTACAAAATGCCTATCTCATGATATGGAATCATGAAACGAATTTCACTCTCTTGTATTTTATTTATTTATTTATTTTTTTTTTTTTGTATATTGTATAAACATCTCGATAGATCGAAGGATAGAAAATGATTTTCATTTAGAAAATCTTTCGTGTATTATATATATGTTATATACTACAAAATGCCTATCTCATGATATGGAATCATGAAACGAATTTCACTCTCTTGTATTTTATTTATTTACTTTTTTTTTTTTTTATTTTTTGTTGTTGTTGTTGTATATTGTATACACGTCTCGATAAATCGTCGGATCGAAAATGAATGTTCATTCAGAGAATTTTACGTGTATTATATTTTAACATATAAATGACGGTCCGCCGTTAAGAAGGTAGAAAAAGAAAGATGGAAAATGCACGGCAGGTGTAGGCGAATCTCTTGAATTTTGTTATCTGACATTCTCGAAAGGACGTTTAGAAATCCCCAACGCGTTCTAAACGCATCGATTTGATACTGGACATTATCTCGATGGGTTCGCTAACTCTCAGAATGTAGTCTGAATGGAGTAGGAGGTTAGACAGCGTTCGATATCGATTAGGTGATACAAACACGATTGTTCGTTATCGATACTCAATGATTTTGATATCAACAAATTTTCGTGATCAACATTTGCATTTTCACGGAACACTTTTATGAAATCGTATCACTTGAAAGTGTTAGATCTCTTTTGCTTTTCTTTTCTTCTTCTTCCTTTTTTTTTCATCGATGAACAAGGATCGATCGATAGATCCCACGATCGATTCTAGAAATCGGATGATGACCGAGCCTGTCTTTCCTCGGTCCAGCGATCCACAGTATACCACCGGAAGAACTCGAAGCTGCTATGTCTCTCAACGTCGAGCTCGTCTAATCGACGACAAGATAAGATCGCGGGAACTGTCATCCAACTCGAAGCAGCAAACGGAGAGGCACGATCGTCATCGAGCAGAAACGTACGAGACAATGCGTTTCTCATCGTTCCTATCTCTCACATTTCTCCTCTCCCTCTTCTCCTCTCTCTCTCTCTCTCTCTCTCTCTCTCTCTCTCTCTCTCTCTCTCTCTCTCTTCGATATCCAGAATCCATCTCGGTCCAGCTCTACGGAGATGGTGGACTTTACGTTCTATCTCTTTTCCTCTATCTCTCTCTCTTTCTCTCTCTCTCTCTCTCTCTCTTTCTCGCTCTGTTCATTTTCGATGACAAGCCAGGGTCTGTCCGAAGAGTCGAGCATTCTCGCAAACTATCTCTTGGCCCATCTTTCTCTTCCCTCGCAAAACGAGTTAACCACTATTCGACGATCGCGAGCATCCTAACATGGATTTTGTCTTCTTTCATAGAGAAAAATTTGCAACTCAACACGTAACACGTGAATATTTTAATCAATGGTTGAAGGATAGGGCGGAATACGATATCAAAAAAAAAGAAAAATATATATATATATATATATATATATATATATATATATATATATAAACAAATCTTTACAAAACAGATTAAATCTATTGTCACATAAAAAGAAACGTATACATACATGTAAACATATTCATAGACAGAAATTATATTTATACGCGTTACGTTTTAAAATATAAAAATTTATAATAAAAAAAAAAAGAAGACATTAGTATTTTTACATATATATTTTTATCGAAACTTCAATTATATAAAAAAAAAAATTTATATACAATGATAAATAAAAATATACAAAAAATATTCATTAAACTATACTGGAACATATAAATTGATAGAAAATGTATGTATATATATACATGTATATATATATATATATATATATGTGTGTCTGTGTTTGTGTATATGTGTAAAGAAACCGTACATTTATTGTTTTACACATACAACAAAAACACGTATATGGTTTCTTGTAAGAGAGATAGGTGGTTGGTAGGGTTTTTGGTATGAGTGCAGAAGGACGAAAAGGAACAAAATGAAAAGAGAGAGAGAGAGGGAGAGAGAAAAAGAGAGAGAAAGAGAGAGAGATAGATAGAGAGAGAAAGGGCTCCGTACTAAACCTCGCGTCTACCCATAGATAGGAGATGGGAGGCTATTTATTTCCGTGCTATATGGGCGCGCTTAGTTCGCTTTAGCTTATGCTAATGCCCCGATTCCCGACGATCCTCCTTCCGCCTTTTTTTCTCTCAACCTTTTTCCACCCTCTTTCTTCTTCTTCTTCTTCTCTTTCTCTTTCTTCTTCTTCTTCTTTTTCTTCTTCTTCTTTTACGCGACTCGCCAATTCTCTCTCTCTCTCTTTTTTTTTTTTCTTTCTTTTTCCTCTTTTTTTTTTACCCCTCGACTCTCTTTCGAGACCCGATTCTTCTTTGCGAGCGACGAAAGGTCTTCCGTTTTTCGTATCCCACAAGTCCGTTCTCCAAATTCCTTTGGTGGTCTTTCTAAACTTTCGATTTATAACGTAACGTTCGGCATAAAAATCATTTTTCCCTACCATACAATACTCTTACGTATAAGCAATTTAAAAGAATCATTTATATTCCACATATATATATATATATATATTAGGTGGGCCGGAAAATAATGATGCTTTCTTAAATTAAATTCAAACGAATAAATTTTTAACAAGTTTTTATTTTTAATTACAATCAAATTATCGCATATGCACAGAAACGACATTATTTTACCGGTCCACCTAATATATTCATATGTACGCATCGAATGACTTAAAGATAAAAGTGAGAGAATAAAGAAAAAGGAAGAAGAAAAAAGAAAAGAATTTTATATCCATCGTAATAATCACTTTATTCACGTGATTAGATCGTTTATGATCTCTCATGTTAATACTTCAAGAGAACGAAAGAATCACGGACAAGAGTGAATCTTACTGTGATTTACTATGAACTTATGAACGAAGAAGGAATAAGGATTAAGAAGAGGAGAATATGAAAATAAAGAAGTAGAGAGAGAAAGAATCTCACGGAGGCCTCGGGGCTCATATTCTTAATTAGATCGTTAATACCGGTGCCATCCATAGAACGTGAACTCGAGATGTGAAGGGAGAAATAAAAAGAGAGGGATAGAAAATGAAACGAAATGAGAGTAAAAGAGAAAGAGAGAGAGAGAGAGAGAAGAAAGAAAGAAAGAAAAAAGAAGAGACAGAGAGAGAAAGAGAAAGAGAGAGAGAGAGAGAGAGAGAGAAAACGATGTTGGGTGCTCGCCGGTTGGGCAAGGCAAAGGGAATTGCATTGCATGCCACATAATCGTGGGAGTGTTTCCCATCAAGATACACGTAGGTACCGCACTCTCCGTAATACCCTCTCGCATAAATATATCTGCACGATGCATTTACATGCCTATACGGGGTGGCAGAAAATAAGATATTACGAGGTAACACTTTCACCCCGTTTTACTTCGTTGGTTAATCTCTTATCTCGATTTGTTAAATGTAACTATATAAAACCGATTTGAGAACGAGTTCGTACTGAGGTGAAATAAGAATTTATGGATATTAATATCACGTACGTTTAGAAACGTTCTAATCAACGTCTAACGCTATTAAATCGATCGAATGGTTTTCTCTCTTCTTTCTCGTGTACACCGAGTGTACAAAGCGCACATGCACAGGAGAAAGCTGAAGCACCTTGGAACGGGCGATCTAGCGAGCTAAACGTACTTTATGCACCGTGCCCTCGTTCCACCGTTTTATCCGAACAATTAGACACGTGATCCGTAGTTACGAGGCGTATGGAAAAAAGTCACTATGCTTCTCGGAGAGATAAGGAACGCCCACTCTCTTCTCTCGTGCGGAGAGAAACAAAGATATAAAGAAAGAGAGAGAGAGAGATAGAGAGAGAGAGAGAGAGAGAGAGAGAGAGAAGTGATAGGGATAGAAAGAGATGATTGAAAAGCTCTCTACTACAAGATGAAAATAAAAGGACATGTTGAAGTAGAGAGATGGAGAGAGAGAGAGAGAGAGAGAGAGGAGATCATCTCCTAAGATGTTTAACAACGTCTTATACAATTTTCCAATCATGTATGATCAAAAAGAAACGTTATACATTGAATTTATAAAAATGAATTATTTCGATTAGATCAATATTCGATAATATTATATATAATTTTAACATTACGATAAATCTATATTACCATTGTCTTCATTGTTTCTAAAATGTGATAAAGGAAAAATAATTTTATAAATTAATACGTATGGAATGAATATTTATCGATTTTCGTTGAAAAACGATACACTTCGTTCCGTTCGTAGAAAAAAAAAAAAAGAAAAAAAAAGGAAACAAAAGGAAAAAAAGAAAAAAGCAATAGAAAGAGAGAAAGAGAAAGAGTCGGATGAAAAATGAAATCGGGCGAGAAATGCGATAACATGGAGATTTAGTATGCATCTGTCCTGTTTGAAAAAGAGAGAAAGAAAACCGGTTGGGAACCACTGGACCGCGAGAGAACCTTTCGAGTATCGAAGTGCGTCGGTATGTTTAATAAAATATTGCCACATCATTAATGTAGATACCGCTCGTGCCGGTGCCCGTGCTCTTACCCGTGCCCGTGCCCGTGCCCGTTCCCGTGCCCGTGCCCGTGAGTGCACGAGCGCGCGAGCGCACGCCTGTACGAACACGAGCACGGTCAATGCTTACTCTTTCTTCAAATTTTTTCTTTATTTTCTTCGATGCCGCCAATGACTCGACGATACATTCGGACAGTGTACCTTCTATTCGAACATAGGCCTGTCGTTTCTATGTATACATATATATATATATATATATATATATATATATATATATTTATATGTGTGTGTATATGTATGTATACCTATGTACATACCAAGTCCACTTGGTAAGCACCCACCCGTTCAAAGACCTACCCATCCTGTCAAGCCTCTTGACGAGGATTGTCAATAGTAATTACACGTTAATTTCATCGCGCGAATATCTCGATTCACGTAGCACTCCTTCGATGATCCCTTATACGAGAACCGCCTTCCTTGTTGAATCTTTTTATCTTCAGCAATACATTTTATTCATGTATATTTTGTAGATATAGCCGTTAAGTATGCTTTTAACTTCGAATAACCTTCCCACTGTAAATATAGATTCTAATAAAATTCTTTTTACTTGTTTTTTTTTTTTTCTTTTTTCTTTTTTTTGTCCCCCCTCTTAAGGTTAATTATTAACCCTCACATGATCGACAATATTCTTCATCGTAACATTTTTTAATAATAACAATTCTTTTTTTCCTTTTTTATCTTATATATTAAAAATATTAATAATTTATACAATGAAAACATTAAATAAGTAAAATTCTTTTTACTTGTTTTTTTTTTCTCTTCTTTTTTCTTTTTTTTTTGTCCCCCCTCTTAAGGTTAATTATTAACCCTCACATGATCGACAATATTCTTCATCGTAACATTTTTTAATAATAACAATTCTTTTTTTCCTTTTTTATCTTATATATTAAAAATATTAATAATTTATACAATGAAAACATTAAATAATTAAGCGTTATGAATTATTCTATTAATATAAATCAACCAGAGAAGGATAGTTGAGAGATATAGAGGTTGGGGAGATAATTATTAAAGACAGTTCGATATTTAGAAATAACAGATAGAATTCCACTCGAGTAAAACCTTTCAATGGTATCCGTGTATAGACAGATGTCAGAGTTCATAAGTTTTGTATAAAATCGTAGTATCTAATAGCTAGTAAACCGGGAGGAATGATATACATAACCTAGGATCTAGGTTCTATGGTGATATCTATTCGCAAACGCAAACGCGCCTTCTTCAGTGCGCACAGGTTGGCGTATTATTGACGCGTTTATCGCCGCCATTATTATCGCCGTCTCTCGGCTCGTACTCACCTGTTAACCTCGGACAATTTATCGACGTGGTGGAACAATCCTCTCTTCTCTCTGTCTCTATCTCTCTCTCTCTCTCTGTCTCTCTTTCTGAAAACGAGATGAGGAGAGAGAAACATCGAGGATTGTGATGAGGGAAACTGAGGACGAAGATGAAGATAAAGATAGATAGATAGATAAATAGAGAGTGAAAGAGAGAGAGAGAGAGAGAGAGAGAGAGAGAGAGAGAGAGAGAAGTCCCACGAGGATATCACGATCTCAGTGATCCTCGCGTCATGGACTAATCAACGTCTATCACGAGAGCAAAGTCGAAACGAACAGTCGATGGTTTAAAAGCGTTTGTCAATCAGAGATCTACGTCATCGAACTTCTCTATTCGTTCTAATTATTTCTCTCTCTCTCTCTCTCTCTCTCTCTCTCTTTCTCTCTCTCTCTCTCTATCTCTATCTATATTTAACAATTTCCGATCGTGATTACGTACGAACAGTAACAGATTGATATAATCGAATGAAAAAAATAATGAAAATATCTCGTTCGTTTTGTTTAATTGACATGTTACATTAATACGATTGTATTTTCCTTCGTATATTTCATTAAGTTATATTATCATTCTAGTTTCTCTTTTAATTTCATTTCAAACGAATACCATCATTACCGTCATTCTATTATTTTTAATCGTGTATTCGATCGATTGCTTCTCAACTATATTTTCAATCGTGATCTTTTATTTATTTTTTTATTTTTCTGTTTTTTTTTTTTTTTTGTTTTTTTAATTGAAACAAATAAAAAATTTGTTTTTAATCGAAACATTTCTCGATGAATATTTGAAAAAATTCATGAATATACATGTGTACGTTAATGTACAAATATTTCTATAATTTGACAAATCAGGAATACACGTAAAACAAAGTCGCACGTACACACACACAGACACATACACACATACATATTTATAGTATGCCGAAGAAGATAAAACGTTTAAAGAATATCATAATGCCGGAATTAAGAATAGCTGTTCTAAAAATCTCATTGCAAACTTAATTAGAAGTTTAAAATTCTCTTATTTTTTTGGCTTTTCTCTCTCTCTCTCTCTTTCTCTTTCTCTTTTTTTTTCCTTTTCACTGGACATTTACGTGAGAAAGAATACTGCGGAAAACAATGCTAAAATGTCGACGCCAATGCAACGTGTTTCCAGAAGGGTGGCTCGCGTTTTCGTGACGTACAGAGGCAGGCACACTGCCGCAGAACAACCACGAGAACGAACGAGAGAGAGAGAGAGAGAGAGAGAGAGAGAAAGAAAGGGAGAGAGATAGTAGGGAGATGGGTGAAGAGCGAAGCGAGCTTTTGGATGTTGTTAGGAGTGAGAGAGTTAGAGAGATGTGAGTATGAGTTACATAGAGAAAGAGACAGAGGCAGAGAGAGAAAAAGAGAGAGAGAGAGAGAGAGAGAGAGAGAGAAGTGTGTTATCTGTGAACCCGAGTACGCGACCCTCCACCCTCTTTCACCCTTGCGGCTCTGTATCTCGCATTGTTACTTGCTACTGCTAGCTCGGGGTCGACTCTACCCCAACCCTTGACTTTAAGCGTTACCCATTTTCATTTTATTATCTGCCCTCTTCATCCGCGTTCCGGTACTCGAATCATTTGCCGAAGCTCGCGGGCCTCGAACCTTCAAACATTACTTTTCTTTTTCTGTTCAACTAGAACATCAGATAGGTTCTCTCTTTCTCTTTCAGATGCCCCGGAAATCGAAAGCTTTCAGCGACGTTTTTTTCGATGGTCTTTCTCTCTCTCTCTCTCTCTCTCTCTCTCTCTCTCTCTCCCTCTTTCTTTATCTCTTTCTCTCTCTCTCTCTTTCTCTTTCTCCGTGTCTCTTTTTGCAAGGAATGTATGCGTGTCTCGGTTTCATTTTCGTTTCCCTTTCAACGCTTTCTCTGTACTGGAGACGCTCGATCTCGTCAACCCTGGCCAAAAAACAGTATAAAAGCTTTAAAGCGTCGTATTCTCGAAATAATAAAACGTTGAAATGTTTTGTAATAATTATTAACGGATATCAAATGTTTTCGTTGAATTTAATTATTAATATAAACTTATCCTGTGGAACGTCGAAATTTCAAAAGTTGAAAGATTACAAATATTAAATAAATTTTTTCTTTGTCATTTCTGATATATATTACGTGATAAAATTCTCGAAAAAGAAAAGAAAAGAAAAGAAAAGGAAAAGAAAAAAGAAAAAATAAGAAAGAACTCTCGACGAATCCTAATTCTCATCTAGGAGAATCTAACTAACGTGTAAGAGGATCGAAAGAGAAGGAAGAGAGAAAGAGAGAGAGAAAGAGAGAGAAGCGTGTCTGCATGCATATTCCTTATCAGCATATCGCAGGGCCAAAGGGTTGCCCCGGTATTAGAGTAAGCCACGGTATTAACCCCATAGTTTAATATATAAACAACGACGGTGCCTGGGTCGAGGGTAGCGCGAAAGTACTACCGTGAGAAGGGGTTGGAGACGTTAGAGAGGGTGTATATAAGCGAAAACACGTGACCATCGGACAATGCGTAGCTTTATCGACATCCTGGTCAAAGCCATGCTTGCTTTCTCCTCTCTCTCTCTCTCTCTCTCTCTCTCTCTCTCTCTCATATATATATATATATATATATATATATATATATACACATATATATATATATATATATATATATATATATATTCCCATTCTGTTTCTCTTTCTCTCTTTATGCATAGTTTTTCTTCTCTTTTACTGTTCGACAACATTTCAAATCTTTTTTCTCTGTCAATCTAACGATAAGCGAAACGAATCTATGATCGATAATTAACGTTACATTTCTTTCTCTTTTATTTTCCTTTTTTTTCTTTTTTTTTTCCTTTTTTTCTGCTCTTTTTTTCCTCTTCCTTCATTTCCTTTGAAATTAAAGAAAAAAATGTATTCGACTTAAGTTTGCATTTCTTAACATCGATTGCTTCGATATAGATTTGATTTCCACGTACGACTCTATAGAAATTCAATTACTTTCTTCTTTTTTTTTTTTTCCTTTTTTTCTTTCTTCTTCTTGTCGTTGAACGATTGCAGTCAATTGGAATTCTACGTTTACATCTTCATTCGATTCGAGATAAGCCTCGTGAAGATGAAAAATAAATTTATAGCGGGACAAGATCCAATGATGCAAGATTGTTAATGATCTTTTAATTTGTAACATGTCCGGCAGGTATGATAATTCGAATAAAATCATGTTCTCCACATAGTTACGTACTTTTATATAGATATGTTAAATGATGAATGTGCAATGTCCGTGTATCGTATCGTATCGTATCGGAACTGCAAGAGATATCGGATAGACGCTCGACATTTCTCTTTTTTTTTTTCTCTCTTGCTTTTTATTATTTTTTTTTGTTATTTATTTATTTATTTTTATTTCTTTTTTTTTTATTATTATTATTTCGATGAACCGTACGGTGCAAGGAACCAAAAAAAAAATATATGTAAAAGAAAAGTAACAAATCTACGGAGATAAGAAACGAAAGACGTAAGTTTCTCGTGTAAGGAAAACGATTTAAAACTCGCCACGAGTTCGTTTATCGAAACCCATTTCGAAAGACACTATTAAGTGATTCCGTTAATCGTACTTATTTATCTCCGACCGATGTAGAAATTCACTACATCTAACCAACACTAATCGTAATATTTATCACGACAAAATGAAAACGATCGAAGCTTAATTTTATCATGAAATGAATGATTTACAAATGAAAGGTTTCTTCTTTTTCATTTGTCTTCAATGATATTCATTTGCTCTTTTCTTTTTTCCTTTTCTCTTTCTATACATAGATATTATCTGTTCATTTTTCTTTTTTTTTTTATTTATCGATCGATATAAATAAATAAATCCCCCATTAGTCTGACAATCTTGGTTATCAAGAATTTTCTCTACGTAATTCATCGTTGAATCATTAAGTAATATGAATCCAAGACTTGGTTTACCGATAATGAGAGATTGAGAGAGAAAGAGATAAAGAGAGAGAAACAGAAAGAGAGAGGAGAGAGAGAGAGAGAGAGAGAGAGAGAGAGAAAGGAAAAGGAGAAGAGAAACGATCGTGACCGCTACTCTTCGTGAGGGTCTTCCCCATCGAGAGAAAGAGAGAGAGAGAGAGAGAAAGAGAGAAGTTAACGTGGATTTATGCACGGACGGGTTACGGGAGCGTCAAAACCGCGGAGAGTAAAACGGACAAACGAAAGAGGAGGAAGAAGGAGGTACGAGTAAATAAGGACGTAAATCGGTCCTGGGCCGTAAATTTAACGCGCATTTGTTCCTAATTTAAAGCGTCTCTGGCACCACCAAACGACGATCATGTCTCTTTCTCTCATTCTCAAAACTGCTTCTCCATCTCTTTCTCTTTCTCTCTCTTTCTCTCTTTCTCTCTCTTTCTCTTTCTCTCTCTCTCTCTCCTTTTCTCTTCTTTTCTCACTTTCTCTCTCTCTCCTTCCTTTCTCTTCTCACTTTCTCTCTCTCTCTCTCTCTCTCTCTCTCTTTCTCTTTCTCTCTTTCTCTTTCTTTATCTCTTTCTATCTCTCTCTATCATTCGAAAAGGGTAAGCCTCGAGGATATCCGCGGAAGCCGCGCATCGGTTTTGCGGTGATTCTCTTTAGCGGCTCGTTCTTCGAAACGTCGCGATAAAAAGAAGATCCAAGGAGGAGCGATTAATCTTTCTTCTAAGGACGCACGAAAAGTTCTACCCACTTGCGGTTACTTCGTTTTCGTCTTTTCTTATTCTTCTTCTTTCGTTCTCTTCTATAGTATCTCTCTCTCTCTTTCTTTCTTTCTCCCTCCCTCTCTCTCTCTCTCTCTCTCTCTCTGTTTCTCTCTCTTTCTTTCGTCGTCTCAAGAATTTAGTATGTACGTTTAAACTGTCGGATTAACGACACGTATGTATATATTTATTACTTTGGACAACGTCATTACTGTTACTCTGATAAATATCATTTGTAATCATTTATTTTCAATAGTAAAGAAATTTAAGATATTTCAATCCAAGAAATTTATCTTAATATATATTGTTTAACGTTTAATTTGTTGTTTTATCAATATTAATGGCCACTTTCACGAATCTTATTTATTCGTATTCGTATTCGTATCCGTGGAATAGAATTTTGATAATATAAATATTTACATTCTTTGATATTTTTTGGCGTATTCGATCATTAAAAAAAATCTCGCTTACACTTAATATTATTTTATTAAATTTATTTAATTAGTTTATCTTTCCTTTTTTTTTCATATTTGACAGACTCGTTTAATTATATTTTATCAATATTAATTCTTATTTTCACAAACCTTATTTATTCGTATTCGTATCCGTGGAATAGAATTTTGATAATATAAATATTTACATTCTGTGATATTTTTTTACGTATTCGATCATTAAAAAAAATCTCGCTTACGCATATTATTTTTTATTAAATTTATTTATTTAGTTTATCTTTCCTTTTTTTTCTTTTTTTCTTATTTGACAGACTCGTTTAATTATATTTTATCAATATTAATTCTTATTTTCACAAATCTTATTTATTCATATTCGTATCCGTGGAATAGAATTTTGATAATATAAATATTTACATTCTGTGATATTTTTTTACGTATTCGATCATTAAAAAAAATCTCGCTTAAACTTAATATTTTTATATTAAATTTATTTATTTATTAGTTTATTTTTTATTTTTGATTTTCTTTTTTTTTTTTTTTTTTTTTTTTCTTTTATTTAAAAGCCTTGGCTGCCGTGGTCTATTAATCAACCCTTACTTCATTCTTATATAGACATTTATTATTTCTAATCTTTTTCATTGGCTCTATAAGTAATATTTAAGGATTTGGACAAGTCAAAAAATATTACGAAACATAATTGGATTAGTTCGTATTAGCAAACTCGTTATGGAAGCCGCTAGTAGTCGGAGCCCTCTTTTCGAAACATCGGAATAGCCAATAGAATCGCTATTTTTATGGCGACGAGGAGGAGACTTCTTCAGTCAGTCGCGTGTGTTTTCTTTCTTTCTCCTTCTCTCTATCTCTCTCTCTCTTTCTCTCTCTCTCTCTCTCTCTCGCATATTTAGCGCGCTCCCTTCGTCAAACGGAGCCATAAAACACGCTTGCGCGTAAATAAAATGTTGCCATCTCTTTCTCGAGCTCTTACTCACTTTCCCCTCTTCGTCTTTTCCTTACTCGTTGGGCCGTCCACACGGTAAAACTAGTCAATATAGCACCGCTCTACGGAGAAAAGGGCTACGCTATCTTCTCTGTCCTTCTTCATCACATACTAAGGCTTTGGAACGCACGAGAAACGAACGAGACTTCGTTCTCTCTTTCCTTTTCTCCCTACGTTCGAACTTCTCTTATTCCGAGAGCCAGCCCTTTGTGCTCGCTTCAGAAACGACGCGTTTATCGCTGCCCATTTAAATTTACGAATGGTGCCTCTGTCCTTTTCTCTTAACATTGTTTTTACCATTTTGTCGTATACGAGTATACGAAAAGATAAAAAAAAAAAATATTAATATTTAATCTCTCCTCTTATTTATTTATTTATTTCTTTTTTTTTTTATTATCTAAATAACAAAAAGAAAAAAAAAGAAAAAGAAGAAGAAAAAAAGAAAAAAATTAAGTGTACGATTTAACGCTATTAATTAATCGCAATAAAAAAAAAAAAAAAAAAAAATAAATAAATAAATAAATAAAAAAAAAACGAATACACTCTTTCACATTCATTTTCTATATAATGTTAAATTAAATTTCACGTATTTTGAACGTATCGTTTGGAATTATCGATAAAGAAAAGAAAAAAGATAAGATTGAAATAGAAGCATAAAAAACAAATAAACAAGAAAAAAAAAAATATATATATATATATATATATATATATATATATATATATATATATAAAACAACGCAATTAGTTTTATTTCATATCAATTTTATTTTGTTCTATCTCTTTTTCCTTCTAGTTTTTAACTTCCTTATCTTAATGCTTCAATTGAGAAAAGTAAATACGTATATCTACGTATAATCCTTCTCTCTCTCTCTCTCTCTCTCTATCTCTCTTTCTGTGCGTGTGTGTCTGTATATCTTTTTCAAAAAATAAAAAGAACGTGGTTAATGCCGTTAACCGTGAAAACGAAATTCCCCGCGCGTTTTCGAGTCGCATCGCACCGGTTAGACATCCTGGACGACACACAAAGGAGTCGCGTGCTCGTGTGTGCTCGCATTCCTGGTCCCGGGCACATGCCGTCACACATAAAGAGAGAGAGAGAGAGAGAGTCAGAGAGAGAGAGAGAGAGAGAGAGAAAGAGAGAGAGAGAGAGGGAGAGGGTCTCGTTCCCGAGGCGACGGCAGACAATATCGCGCATTCACAGATTGCGCTGTCAGGCACTCGAATAATATTCGGGGTGACACGCCATGTATCCGCTATGCGCTGCCACACGAGGGGGTGCGTATGACTCAGCATCCCCCAAAACGCGAGCCCGCTGCCGTTCGAAGGCGCGAGGGATGCTACGATGCTTCTGGAACCTTTCTCCTACAACTTTCGAGGCTGTTTTCGGACGACGAAAAGGAGGGTGGAAGATTCAGCCCTGTTTCCTTTCCTTTTCATTCTCTCTCTTTCTATATATCTCTCTCTCTTTCTCTCTCTCTCTCTCTCTCTCTCTCTGTCTCTCTGTCTCTCTTTCTCTGTCTCTCTCTCTTTTTCTATCTTTTTCGTACACCACGTGTCCGTGACCGATCCAATTTTTTTTTGACCCCATACAAGCTCGAGATTAACGTACATGTGTGCCTACGTACATATATCCTTGCGTACGTGTATCTACGACGATGAATTATTTTCGTTCTTGACTTCTCAATCAGAGGGTAAAAGTACCAAGGATCACTGCATTCGGCTTTGCCAACCAGATTCGTCATGCCCGATAGATCTGAAAGTGATTCTCTCTATGTCTCTTTTTCTCTCTCTTTCTCTCTCTCTGGAGTTTTGAAATGGATCCACTTGATCGCTTTTCTTTGAAATTTCTTTTCCTTTTCGTCTTCCTTTCCTTTCCTTTCCTTCCTTCCTTCCTTCCTTCCTAACTTACTTATTTCGCGGAGTTTCATTATTCTCAACGTTTCAGGTTTGTCAAAAGGCTGTTTTGTCACGCATATAAAAATATATAGAAAGAGCTGGTTACGGTGAGGCGAGTATAAAGAAAACGTGATTTTTAGTAAGGACATTTAACTTAACGTTTTTAAGAGGGGAACGAAATGTTTCCATTTCGGTATTTCTGAGAAGAGCATAGTAGTTAAATGCGCGTACGCGAGTTGTTAAAAAAAAGAAAAAATAAGAAAAAAAAAAAGAAAAAGCGGACGTCGATAAGTTAAAAAAGAGCGTGACGAGAACGGTAATAACTTTCTTTCGGGAGATTTTTTTTCTTCGAAAAGACCTACGACCGTATTACTAATACTTTTACTTATTTAAACGTCGTCTCTTAGGTCGAGACGACTGACGCGCCAAAACATCTGGCTACTTCGTCTTCGTAGAAACGTGTCGTGCACGTTTCCCGTTTGAAAACTTACGTCCAGTATTCATTTTCTATCCTTATTTTAATTTCAAACGACGACGAAATCGAAATACGTAAACCATGGAGAAATCGAAAACTATGTGAGATTCTTGAACAAAGTAAATTCCAGTATTTTCTTTCTCTCTAACTCTTTCTTGCTCTCTCTCTCTCTCTCTCTCTCTCTCTCTCTTTTTCTCTTTCTCTCTTACTCAACAACGCGTAACACGCACAACCCCAACAAGCATCGTGCGAAAGCAACGGCAACAACTTAGATCCCTTCTTGTTGCTACCGTTGCCTCTAATTAATCTGATTTACATCGGACCCAATCGGGTGTCTTGCGAAGAGGAACGTGACAGAAAGCACCCGCGAATACCACCTTCCTCTGTTACTTCCTAATAGGGTTCTCATTAGGAGAGAGAAAATACCCGAAATCGTTGTGGAAGGGGTAAGGAATAAGGAAGGGAGATATGTTCAATCGAGAGAAAACCTTTCGAACTTTGAACTTTGCTAACATGAAAGATTCTTAACGTTGAAATTTCCTATCATTATTTTTCCCTACTATTTTTATTGTTAATCCTTTAGATATTTATTTTCTTATTTATCAAACATTCAACCACATTTCTTATCCATTCATTTGCAAAGTCGAATCGTAATGATAATAATTTTTAAGAAAGAAAGATATATACGATGAATCAATTTTTATTATAGTCTTTGAAAAAGATCGAGGCTCCTCTGACGAAATTTCTGAAAAATTTTAATCGTCATTAAGTCAGTTTCCAATTGTTTAAAACCGTTCGTCATACGTACGTCCTTCTATTATTTTACTTCTGTTTTTCTCTTTATATTCCTTTTTTCTTTTTTTTTTTTTTTGTTTTTTTTTCTTTTTCATCTTTTTTTCCCTTTAATTTGTAACTTCGAAATCGAATCGTAGAACTCCCTACGCCCTTGCCCACAACCCAGGACTTTTGGCGCTGAAGTGTCAGGCCACTGATAAGCCAAAGGCATTAATTTCACGGTCCCCTCGGCGGTGGTGGTCCATGGACCCTGCCACGGACTAATACAATTATGTTATAACCCCTTGCCAACTCGATCTCTCCCTACTCCCTTTCTCTCTCTCTCTCTCTCTCTCTCTCTCTCTCTCTCTCTCTCACTTTCATAGGTTCCTATCTCTTTGCGACAAACCCTCGTACCACAATCGTGGCGTTTCGAGCAAGCAATCTCCCAACTACCTACCAACGAACTGCAAGCCAGAAGAGAAATAGCGGAAGCCACGAAGCGTTTGTTTCGCATCCCGCAAACGATACCGCAGGCATTCGGTTTTTCACACGTGCCATTATCACGCTCGAACGAGCGAACGAGCGACCAACCGAGAGAGAGAGAGAGAGAGAGAGAGAGAACGAGTATTTCCAGATCATGCTTGACTACCGGTAACCACTGGACATCGTCTCTCTTATGTAGTTAAGCTTTCAAGTATGTAGTATCAACCGGTAACCCGTTAGAATGAGAATATCTTCCTGATCGTTCAGCCATGACGACTAAAACTCCGTCACGCTGATATAAGATTACATACATGTCCGTTCAATTCCGTTTAAATATGCAAAGAATTTTGTTCGGGGGTGAGAAATGGAAAAAGAAACAAAAAAAGAAAACAGGAACCTAACATCTCTGATATCTTATGTCTTATCTATATGTCTATCTATTTGTCTTTCTGTCTACCTCTCCCTCTCTCTCTCTCTCTCTCTCTCTCTCTCTCTCTCTCTCTCTTATTTCTCTTTCTCTATCTCTTTCTTTCTCATCTGCTATTTTCTTTTCATTTATTTATTCTTTCTAATTACTACTTATTTTTCTTTATTTTCTTATTAAGTTTTCGACATTTATCTACGAACAATATTTATAAATGTTTTTGTTTATTAATAATAAACAATTATTTTATAAAACTTATTCAACTTTTTCCTTTGGAGCGTTAAAATTAAAATAACAAAAGAATTATTTTCTACATTGATTCGTGCGCATGCAATAAAATATTAGATTTCGATGGTATAAAAGATTAACATTTAAAATATTAATTTATTTTGTTCTTATTTTTTTGTTTGTTTGTTCATTCCTATCCGATATTATCATGAACATTCAAAGAAATTGTATATCAATCTCTTTTCTCCTTCTCTCTCTCTCCCTCTTTCTTTCTCTCTCTCTCTCTTATTTCTCTTTCTCTATCTCTTTCTTTCTCATCTGCTATTTTCTTTTCATTTATTTATTCTTTCTAATTACTACTTATTTTTCTTTATTTTCTTATTAAGTTTTCGACATTTATCTACGAACAATATTTATAAATGTTTTTGTTTATTAATAATAAACAATTATTTTATAAAACTTATTCAACTTTTTCCTTTGGAGCGTTAAAATTAAAATAACAAAAAAATTATTTTCTACATTGATTCGTGCGCATGCAATAAAATATTAGATTTCGATGGTATAAAAGATTAACATTTAAAATATTAATTTATTTTGTTCTTATTTTTTTTTGTTTGTTTATTCATTCCTATCCGATATTGTCATGAACATTCAAAGAAATTGTATATCAATCTCTTTTCTCCTTCTCTCTCTCTCTCCCTCTTTCTTTCTCTCTCTTTCTTTCTCTCTGTCTCTAACTCCCGAGATTGATTGAATCACGATAGAAGGAAAGGAAGGAAATCAGGGTTAGTCCGAATCGAGAGTTTATACGATTATGTGTTACCGCCTAAGGGCAGATTCTTCGTTTCTTCGTTCGGTGAAAAGAGAGCCGCGTTATCAATTTTTCGGGAATTAACGCTCGGCCGTCCGCATACATACGAGGGGTTGAGAACCAAGTTCAAACTCTCTACGAGAGATAGAGAGTACGGGGGAGTGAACGAGGGTTAAATAATCTGGTTAGCCGGTTCCCGTACTCTGACCACCGCGGGTGAAGTATGGAAATGAAGGGCATTCATTGGACACTGGCTACTACACGAGCCGGTTTGTGAAGCACCACGACGGATGATGGTGGCGAAAAGGGTGCTCGTCGAATCTCTCCTACAGTTGCTACTACCATTGCGAGATCGCGTTTATCTGCATACTTGAAAGAGAGACCGTGAGTTCGTCTCGCTGATATGAGAGAGACAGAGAGAAAGAGAGAGAGAGAGAGAGAGAGTGCCAGTCCTGACAATTAACTAACGAGCAGTTGACACAACTTATCAAATCATATCGCGTCGCGTAACCGACACGCAGATACGAGTTTCGATTACATTATTGCTATATACTTTTTATCTCACTTATTTTCGAACTACTCGCATGTAGTTGTATTTTCCTGATTATTTTGAATGAAAATTGTTAAGCATTTGATTGGTTAGGATTATCGAGGATCGTTTTAACTTCTTCCTTATGAATCTTCGTATGTAATTCATGTTCAATGCGTTTCCTGTTTAAACGATAATTTTTTTTCAAGAATTTTTTTCTTTTTCAATATTTATCTTACAAAATCATTTTTAAGGGAGAAGGGAGGCGAGTGGGGGAGGGGCGTCGAGAAGCGAGAAAGGAAAAGAAATAGATCTCCGATATAAATCGTGAAAATAAATTTTTCTTTAAACTACATTTCAATCGTTCTTATTAATTACATCGTCGATACATTGATCGTCGTAAGAACGACTAATAATTCCTAAAATTATTATTACAGAAATTTTATTTTAGAAAATAATTTTTGTTTACTTCGAATGTAAATGATATTTGAAATTTCAACATATCGAACATAATTAAATACACAATCTCGTCGTAATTATATCGATGAAACATTGTTGTTAGGTTGAATAACGTTCTCTTCGTATCGGATTGATATCACGTGTTCGATCAAAGAATAAAAGAGACAGAGAAAGTAAGATAAATTGTTAAAATCGTTCATCAGGAAAGGTCTTAGCTAGCTCGCGACTCGAAACGATTCTCATCGGACTCGCACGCGATTCCATAACTACGCGCACACGTGCACGATATATCTCGGGGCCCGGACGCGGTCGAGAAGATGCCCGTTTGCCTTCTCCGTTCACTACCCGAGATTCTTTTCCCAGCAGTTCGATAAACTGGTTGCCAGGGAAAGATTTCACCTCGCGAGAGCACGTATCGCCTATCATCCTTCGCGTGGTAGTAACATACTCGAACGCTTAACTCTTCCTCCTCCTTAACTCACCGATCCTTCCTCATTTTACATCTCGCCGACTCTGGATCTCACGATCTTCGATCTTCCAAGAAATACAAAAGTTTTTACGTATATTTTTTAAAAGTAACCTATTTAAAAAGAAAACAAGAAAAAAACAAAAAATCAATTTCTACGTCAAATTTCTTAATATTACAAATATTATCTGACATAATGAAATGAAAAAGTTTTCTTTTCAAAATCGATTCGTAAATAAATTTTATTGTAATATAGTCGTTTTACTTACACGTTTACGATGTATATTTAAGAATTAATTAAATAAATTTGATTAATATAAATATATTCGATATGTTCGACATTTTTATTATTAATTTGAATATTAATCGGATTTTAATCTCATTTTTCTTCTCAACTTCGATCATTCTCGAGATATATTGTAATAATTTATTGTAATAAAGTCGTTTTACTTACGTGTTTACGCTGTATATTTAAGAATTAATTAAATAAATTTGATTAATATAAATATACTCGATATGTTCGACATTTTTATTATTAATTTGAATATTAATCGGATTTTAATCTCATTGTTCT
>NC_060957.1:1821597-1826597 GCF_910589235.1 Vespa crabro
ATATATATATATTTTTTTTTCTTTTTCTTCAAACGAGAAGGAAGGAAGGAAGTAAGTAAAGCAAAGAAAAAGTTTTAAGAATCGAGAAGAAAAAGGAAAAAGGAAAATGAAAAAAAGAATGTATCTGGACTTGACAGTCACTCGAATAAATATCGATCATAGAAGGATACGTATGGGGTCAAAAAGGAAATATTATTTTCATATTCCTTCGATGCAATAGAAGTTTTGGGGTCTCCTAGACGAGCAGATGTCCTGTAACATGACAATGCCCACGACAATAGCTACGTAATCCAATAACGTCACCGTGTCCGCTTCGCAACGTACTTCTTCTTGCATCTTGCCTTCTCAATGCATCGTATGTAACCGCGTTGGTTTCGATAAATCGACGATGAGCGATCACATTTATTTTATTTATTCTATTATTCTCTGTTTTCTTTTTTTTTCCTTTTTTTAATATAACCGATAACTGAAACCTGAGCAAAAAAATCAAGAAATATACATTGGTATTGATCATTGATCATTTATTTTTACTTCGAATCTCTCGCTTTTCTTTTCTCTGCAATCTTTCTTAAATTATCTTCGTCGTTTATCAATATTTGAGAATAATATTATTATCTCATAATTAATATTCATGATATATAATGAATATTTATAGAATTTATATCAAATCTAGTCTTGACAAAACTTTGTTTTTTTTAGTAAAGGTCAAAACGTTTAAAAAGATGAAGCCACGTTAATTGAGTTGTACGACATATAACGATGCTATAGGACGATCGATTAAATCAAAACGTGTGATTAATTATGCATCATAAAAAAAAAAAAAGAAAAAAGAAAAAACTCAAAAAATATCTTAGAAAACACGTTATTTCGTTGCTTCGGAATGAACGATTTCAAAACACACGTCAACATGTGAATATCAAGGAGTATCCTTTTGGTATATTACTGATGATATATTAATTATTTATTAAGCGTCTCGAGCTTGACGAATCAGAATGAAAAGAGACAGAGATTGAAACAAAATAGTGAATAATAGTAATGTATTATCATTTATATACGTATGTACATATATATATATATATATATATATATATATATATATATATATATATAATCTATTCGAGCTTCTGGAGAACGTAGTTATTATTATTCTCAGTGGTTTCCGCGTGCAGTGTCCGAAGTAGCATTCCACCAGACGAGCCACGGTAAATCGGATAACCTTAAGCGACAATGGCTTGGAAGGTTAAGCGTGTTTGCCCTTCTCTCGAAGGCCCATTCAACCGACAATGGGTCCTGCGAGAACGCTTTTTGGTTTTCGTTACCCTCCTCGTACCATTCTCTGGCGCCCGAGGGAGAAAAAGTTCGTCGAAGAAAAGTCCTACTTTGTGTTCTCTCTCTCTCTCTCTTTCTCTTTTTCTCTCCCTTTTCTCTTTCTATCATTCTCCTTTCTCTTCGACACGATCCTTCAAGAGTAGAGTTTTTCCTTTTAAAAGGAAAAAGCCACCGGGCCCCGAAGTGTTTTGCGAACTGCAGGCACGAGTTTCCTGCCAACCAAAATACACGCCCAGATCGCCCACAATGAGTCTAATCAAGCGACGACTTGTACATACAATCGACAACAAACCATATATATTCGAGAAAAAGAAATAAAGAGAAGGAAAGAGAAAGAAAAAGATAGAGAGAGAGAGAGAGACAGAGAGACAGAGTGAGAGAGAGAGACTTTTTATCTTCCGGTAGATCAATCGGTCGATTCCTATTTTCCATTTCGTTTTGGGCTTGGCAGAGGAAAATTTGTCGACGACAGCTGCGCTAAACGAGACTCGAAAGATTCGTGACGAATCGTCCTCTCGATGCTCCCTTTCGATCTATACACTCTCTTGACTGCCATTAGTGTGTATAAATGATCTTCTTTTTTTAAAATTTTTCAAAAGCTATAAATCCAGAAAATCATTGACGAATTTCATTACAGTCAGTTTTATAATTACCAAAGTATATTTTTAATCTAACGATGTAAATATTACTCAAAAAAAAAAAAAAAAAAAAAGAAAAAATTTTCAATTGCTATTATTTTTTATAATGTTA
The DNA here is from genome assembly GCF_910589235.1 of Vespa crabro. Classification (NCBI taxonomy): domain Eukaryota; kingdom Metazoa; phylum Arthropoda; class Insecta; order Hymenoptera; family Vespidae; genus Vespa; species Vespa crabro. Next base: position 1,823,677 of record NC_060957.1, read on the forward strand.
TTTATGAAAGAAAAAAAAATGTTTATCAAACAGTTTTATTTGATAATACAAGATGCGTTAAAATGTTTTCAGACGTATTCGTGGGTAATTTAAAAACAAAAAATCAATTACTCTTTTTCTCGTAACGCTTTTAAACTTGTAATTAAACATTTACTATCTGAAAATAAAAAAAAATGATTTTTCAAGTCATTTTGAGACTATCGGATTCTATTCCAATGTCTCATAATTATTATCAAATACGATATTATCGTATTTGATATTAATTTATATTATCAATATTATCAAATACGATAAAAAAAAAAAAGAAAAAAATTGATATTTCATATGAAAATAGTATCTAAAAAAATATTATAATAAATGCAAAATTTATATATCGTATAAAAGAAAAAATATCAAACGTAAATTAATTCAAGTTATATGATTTTGTCAATTGTATTATATATATTTCGTAATATTTCAAATTCGCGTTAAATCAAGATGATATTAAAATAAACATGGACGATTATTTAACGCAACAAAGCCAAGAGAAATGCGACATGTTCGAGTAGCTTGCAAACAATCCGATCGTTTATCTCGGTAGAACGAGCCACGAGTATGAGGAAAATTCCAAAGGCTAGATAGCTAGGACGGGTCAAAAGTCCTAGTCGATCCTGCGGACAGCTGCTTGGCGATCAGCACGCCCATCTACACAAGAGATAGAGATAGAGAGAGAGAGAGAGAGAGAGAGAGAGAGAGAGAGAGAGAGAAAGAGAGAGAGAGATGAAACCATAAAGATGAACCTAACGTATTTGGCCAAACACTTGGTCCTATGTATGTTACGCACGATCATTATTTCTTTTACGGTACAGAGAGAAAGAAAGAAAAAAAAAGAGAGAGAGAGAAAAAAAGAGAGAGAGAAATAGAGTGGATGAGCATCGAGATGGAAAAGAGGAAAAGAAGACGGACCCAAAACATGAGCTATTCTTCCGTCAGAAAGAAAAGAAACAGTAAGTGAAAGAAGAAAGAAAGAAGGAAAGGAGAAAGAGAAATAAAGAGAGAGAGAGAGAGAGGATCCTAGATCGAAGAATGGCTCTCAACGTTTCCAACGTCGGTAGATTACGAGCCTGCCAATGTACAAATCACAGCCCATTTACTCCATTCAGGCCGACACTCGTTTAACGACACTCGGACGCGAGGCCGCCCATAAATCCTCCCGTTTCTTTCTCTCTCTCTCTCTCTCTCTCTCTCTCTCTCTCTCTCTGTTTCTCTTTCACTCTTTCGTACGCACGCAAACATAGTACTTCGCTCTCTATCTCCGTTCATCTCATACTTTTTTTACCTCTCTCTCTCTCTCTCTCTCTCTCTCTCCTCCGACGACTCGTCAAAGTGACGCGTTTGACGTTGGCAGGAACGATGGTAGAGACCAGGATGATACCTCGATGGCGTTTATTGTAGCGCTTCGACGATGAAACTCGACGGGCTACGAGCTCGTCGTTCTCTCGTTAAACATCCCCGATTTACTCCTTAAACGTCTCTTATTTCCTTTCTTTTTTTTTCTCTTTTTTTTTTTTTCTTTTTTCTTTTTTTCTTGCTACGTGACGTACATACATATGCGCGTACGTCAAACTGTCGAGATAAGTGTTTCTACGATCGTACAACCACTAGAAGAAAATACATTGGTTTCGTTGCTTCCGCAAAAATATCGTCGCTTTTAGAGATTAGAAATGTTCTCTCGTCGATGGTTTTGTTTTTTCTTTTTTTTTTTTTCTTTTTTTTTCTTAACGATTCACCATTATTATTCACTATTATTTTGTATTCTTGATCCTCTTCAATGTTATCTGTAGATTTATTAACATACGATTCCTTCGTAATGTAATTGAATTCGTAAAAGGATCTAGTATTACACGAATGATAATAATAACCAATAAGTATCCTTAGATTACGATCATAAACGCGATGATATCGTACTATATAACAAAAAAAAAAAGAAAAAAAAAGAAAAAAAAAGAAAAAAGAAGAATTTAAACGATTCGAACAAACCGAAGAAGTATTTTAACGATAATAAAATTAAATGATATTATAAATAATAATGTTAACACGTGTAATCTCTGAAAAAGTGAACGAACGGGACGACATGTTTATTCGATTTTATATGAATAAAAGAAAAGGAAAAAGAATTGAAATTTTTTAATAACCATAAAATGATATTACGATAAGATTAAAGATTAATCGATGTCGTATGTCGTTGTTAAAAAAAAAAAAAAAAAAAAAAAAAAAAACCGTTCTCTCGTCGAATATTCGTCGATCGATGGCGATTAAAATACATAGAGGAGAGAGAGAGAAAGAAAAAGAGAAAATGAGAGAGAATGTGTGAGAGAGAGAAAGAGCGAAAGAGAGAAAATAAGAGAGAATAAGAGTAAGAAAGAGAGACAGACAGAGATTGAGAGAGAGAGAGAGAGAGAGAGAGAGAGAGAGAGAGAGAAAGAGAAAATGATAGAGAATGTGTGAGAGAGAGAAAGAGAGAAAGAGAGAGAAAGAAAAAGAGAAAATGAAAGAGAATGTGTCAGAGAGAGAGAGAGAAAGAGAGTAAATGAGAGAGAATAAGAGAAAGAAAGATAGACAGACAGAGAATGAGAGAGAGAGAGAGAGAGGAAGAGAGAAGAGAGAAAATAAGAGAGAATAAGAGAATGAGAGAGGGAGAGAGAGAGAGAAAGGGAGAGAAAGAAAATACGAGAAAAAAGAGAGAATGAGAGAGAGAGAGAGAGAGAAAGAGAGAAAGAGAGAAAATAAGAGAGAATAAGAGAAAGAGAGACAGAGAGAGAATGTGAGAGAGAGAATGAGAGAGAGAGAGAGAGAGAGAGAGAGAAGTCGTACCGTTCGGTGTTCGAAGACGATACCGGTTTACCTTACGGATACATTACGTGGCCCGTAGCATAGCACGA
>NC_060957.1:1829097-1839097 GCF_910589235.1 Vespa crabro
CGTCATCCATATTCGGGTGATAGTAGAATTTCTGATTGGGCCGCGTCACCCGTTTTGGGGTGATGCTTCTTTGACTACTTGCGAAGGATATTCGTATGTGTTTGAAAAAATATTTCATAGAGAAAATAACAAAACTATTGAATATTAATTAATATAAACTATATTTATTAATATAAACTTAAATTTATAATGAATATTCATTAATATGAACTATTGTTATAAAAATAATACGAAAATGGTTTATTAAGAAAATTATGTAGAATGTAAAACTTTCAAACATTCTATACAAAACTGAGATTGGTCGGGACAACTTTGGACAATAAGTTGTTGTTTTCTTTAAATTCTAAAATAAAATAATTTTAAATAAAAAGAAATTTTCTTTTTTAATTTTTCCTTTTTTTCTTTCTTTTTTCTTTTTTTTAATTTTTATTATTTTTCACGGTATACGTGGCCTGAAAGAGATTTTATTGAAAACGCGCGTGGCAATCAACGTGTTAATGTATCGATATAAATATTGATTTCGTTAAAATGATATATAATGATAAGAAGAACTTTAAAATGGAAAGTATATCTAATCATTGTTTATAACTTCGATATTATTCCGATCATATTTTAATATCATTATTATCTATATTCTTATTTTGTTTTTTTTTTTTATTTTTTTTTTTTTGTTTTTTTTTTTAATCGCACTGCACTACGTTACTTTCCTTTTTTCTCTTTTATATTTTGTTCCTACTTTTTCTTTTCATATGTTATTACGGAAGCACGAACAAATCTAACTGTCTATCATTAACCGTGCAAACGTGTTATAAGGAACGTAAAGTAGAGAGATTTCTGATTTCTTAAGAGAGAGAAAGAGAGAGAAAGAGAGAGCGAAAGGTCCATTGTACATTGCAGTCGTTCGATAAAGAAAAAAGGAAAAAGAAAAAAAAAGGAGAAAGAAGGAAAAGAAAAAGAAGAAAACGAAATAAAAAGAAAGAAAAAAAAGGGAAAGAGAAAAGGAAAAGAAAAACGCATGAACGGCACGCGAGGTCAAGGAGTATCGAAAAATCTGCAAACGATATTATATAGCTCTACAGAAGAACACGTTGCTCTCTTAAGCAAAAGTGGGGTGGGGGAGGGAGGGAGGGAGGGAGGGTTGGGGAGGGGAGAGATTTCGCGCTAACAGGCGCACGTGAAACACCTGGACACCTGCCCAGAGGCACGTAATCGACGCGTCGAGCATAATTAGCTGAATATTAATACGAGATACCCAGCTGCGTTCACCGATACCCGTGCGTTCATGTACAAGCCCTTAGCGAAAAAATGCGCCGCGGGAATCCGAACGAACGGGTGAGGGACACGACGAAAACGCGTGCATTGACTGTGTGAAAGTAAGAGAGAGAGAGAGAGAGAGAAAGAAAAAGAGAGAGAGAGAGAGAGAGAAATAAAAAGAGAAATAAGAACGCAGAATCCGCGAGAGCGCGGGCAAGAAGAATGACTTCGAACATTAGTGCCGTATAGCGAAAAGAGAAAGAGAGAGAGAAAGAAAGAGAAAGAGTAAGAGAGAGAGAGAGAGAGAAAAGATTAAAAAAGGAAGAGAAAAAAAAGCGAAAACGAGAAAGAAGGACCAAGAAGCACGTGCGAAGGACCCTCCTGCGTGAAGAGGAGTTCTTTTCTAAAAGAAGGTTCCTTGTAGGGAGAAGAGAGAGAGAGAAAGAGAGATAAAGAAAGAAGAAAAAAAGAAAGAGAGAGAGAGAGAGAGAGAGAGAGAGAAAGAGAGAGAGATCGTTATGCGGGTGTTTATGGGTTGCGCGCGTACGATTCAGGTCCTTCTTTCTTCCTTCGCGCAAGAGAGTGTGTGAGAGAGAAAGAAAGAGAAAGAAAGAGAGAGAGAGAGAGAGAGAGAGAGAGAGAGAGAGAGATAGAAGGCTTGAGATCGTGCGATAACTGGCTCCCACACTCTCAAGCAACCGAACGAGCAAGCGAGTAAAGCGTACCAACGACTACTCGCCGGCACACACGTCCTCCTCCTCCTCCTCCCTCTCTTTCTGGACCCCCCAGCGTTCAATGAGAGACATTTCTCATCATTTTCCATTCAGCCAAGCTGAGTTATAAGCCCGCTATACCTTCTATTGCGGGGCACAATCGTTCGATTTATTATAACCGTGAGAAGCCTAATGAATTTAATTTCATATTTCACGGGCCCGCGATAAGTAGGTAAGCGCCGAACCTGAACGTTCACTTCGCTCGTTTAGTTAGATAAAAGGAGACGGAGTTAGAATCAGTAAAGGTAAGAGAGAGAGAGAGAGAGAGAGAGAGAGAGAGAGAGAGAGAGAGCTCTTAAACGCGGATTTAGATGACATCGGGTCAACGATATCACGCGAAATTTCATGGAAAGAAAAAAAGGAAAAAGAAAAAGAATAAAAATAAAGAAAAAGAAAAAAGAGATAAGGGAAAAAAAGGGGGAAAGGATTTGTGAAACGCTTGGTTTTCTTTTCTTTCCTTTTCTTCTTTTTTTTTCTTTTTTTAATCTTTCGTTCTTTCTTTTCATTTTTTTCTTTTCTTCTTTTTAAATGTTTTCATTCATACATCGTTTATTTATTTCATTTCCACTCGTACAAGAGCGTACGACATCTACGACGATCGCCGTCGTATATCAGCTCGAAAGAAAAGAGCAGGAGCTCGGAGTTGAGCATTCTAACGATCGGCTCGCGACTTCTGGCATGTATTATTTGTTGTTCGGCCATAAATGTGAAATTTTTAAGGGTATCATATCGCTATCACTCTCTCTCTCTCTCTCTCTCTCTCTCTCTCTCTCTCTCTCTCTTTCTCGCTTCACCGGTCAACGAATTTATTCTTTCTGGGAAGAACGAAAAGAAAGTTTATTTTCCATTTTATAATGAATCTTCCTTTGCGATTCTTTGAATTCAACGTATACGAAAGAAAGAGAAAGAGAGATAAGAGCTAAGACTCACATAAAATTCTCTAATCTAAATTTAGAACCAAAATCCTTCGTAATCTTCTTCGAACAAAACCATTATATATTACATTCGTAAAAATTATAATGTAAATTAAAAATTGAAAAATAATTAATACACCCAATCATTGTGATCGTTTTATTATTATTACTTTGTTGGATATAATAGTAATAATAATAATAATAATAATAATAATAATAATAATAATAATAATAATAATTTATAAATATAGTTGTACTATAATTACATAAGTAATAAGTATGTAATACATTTCGATCCATTTAATCGTTCCTATTTCTAAAGTGTTACAAAATTACACTATATCGGATGTATTACAACTAAATGATACGTCATTTAATAAACATTTCATTTCTCGTGGATAGATTATAAAATCAATTAACGTTCGACGAAACGTTTCTTGAAAATCCTATCTGTTTAGTACTTTTAACGATTATTTAACGTTAAAGTATCAAAAGAGAGAAATATAATAAGTCGAGAAGACATTTCTCTGACTGGGGAGCCCCTGTATCGTTAGCCCTTCTACTCCGTTTCCGTCGTCGTGGCCGAGTAATGGTCGTCGACTTTCCGACGAAGAAGAACGCTATACAAGTAGTTAAGTTATTAAATTTATATCCGCGTGGCTCTGCTAAAAATCGTGGTGATTTATTATTTTTTACTGCTTAACGATGCGAGCTTGGAATATGGTCGAGACATCTTCTCCGTGTTTTCTTCTCTCTCTCTCTCTCTCTCTCTCTCTCTCTTCTTCTTTTTCTTTTCTTCTTCTATTACTTCTTCTTTCTTTCTTTCTTTCTTTCTTCTACTACGAGTCACGGCATTCCTTGTATCTCTTACAGAAGTTTTTTGCCCTCTCTAGGATAACTCGGTGGTACGATAAATTTTCTCGTACCACTGAGAATATTTTCTCAAGAAAATGCGTGGACGGCGATTAAGCTCTCCCCGATCGTTTCTCTTAACTCAACTCAACTCAACTCAACTCAACTCAACTCACAACTCCTCGCGTCACAATAAAACGTAATCTAGTCGAGTCTCTTCGTGGGCTCGTCATCACGTTCATTACCATCGCGATTATGTTCTTTTAATTGGAGAAGTAATTGGAAAAGAAAGAAAAAAAAGAAAGAAAGAAAAGAAAATTAAAATCATTACGTTTTATTGAAACATAGAATTGATGAGAAAGTATATATTTTTTATTAATTAACAATATTATAGAGTCGATCAATTTCAATGGAATTTAAAATTTATTAAAAATTAAACTTATAACTTAACGAAGTTAATCAAGTGAAATAAATAATATCATTGAAATAATAACGATATAAACGATATAAACGAATTCTATATTATTTAGAAAAATATCACGTGAAATTTGTTTCAAGAATAATTCATTGGTCCATAAAAATCATTAATAAATAAATTATATCGAAAATATGAAAGGAACAATTCTTACACGATGTTCTTACACGTGCGTGTATTTTGTTTTCTTTTTTTCCAAAAATAAAAAGGATGAAAAGAAAGGAAAAAAAAATAAATAAATAAATAAAAAAGAAGAAAAAGAATAGATATCGAGGTACACTTAAGTTCGCTCCCCCGACTTCTTTCGATCGTGAAAACGATCCTCTTCCTTTCGGTCGCTTCCGGTCTGGTCGAAGAATATAAGGTTATATATCTGAACACCTCTGTAGGATCCTCTTCTTTTCCTGCCGATGGCTGGCTAGCCACGACACGCTTCGCTTCCTGCCTGGTGGTCCCAAAGAAATGTTCTTTCTCTCTTTCCTCTCTTATCCACTCTTTTCCTATCTCTTACGAAGCTGGCAGGTAAAGCCAGACACCCGGACAGGCCTTAGAGCAGAGCAAACGGGCCGACAACTTGCCGGCTTTTATAAAGCTCGCGAATTCCCTCGAGTATATCGACTCCTCTCGCTCACGAACCTTCACGCTAATGGCATGCATTACCGCTAATAATATTTAATAAAAAGAAAGAAAACAAAACATAAGAAAGAACAAAACGAAAAGAAGAAAAATAAGGAGAAGAGGAAGAAGAAGAAGAGTAAAAAAAAAGAAAAAAAGAAAGAAAGGCAAAAGAAATTAAAAGAAAAAGGAGGAAGGAAGGAAACGGGGAAAGGGGGGGGGAGGAAAGGAGGAAGGAAAAAAAAGAGAAGGTTAAGAAGAGAGAATAGATAGGAGGAAAGGATGCCAAAGAAGGAGAGAGTAAAGGTATTCGGATACGTGGCTCGCTCGTAAAAATTCGACGCTCGTAATTATACCAACCTCGATATCGAAACACCTGGCTCTTCTTCTGGTAGTTCTCTCTCTCTCTCTCTCTCTTTTTCCTCCAATCACAAGACTCACGCCTATCATGTATGTGCCTGTATATGTGTGTACGTATATGTATGTATATCAAATTCTTTATGTAAATACTTATATATACTTTTAAATCAATAAGGAGAGATCGAAATAAGGATTTGTTCGTTCGAAGATTAACATTTTCACTTACGAGCGATGGACCATCAAAGAAACAAGCTTTCAAAATTGTTCCTCGTAATATTTTCAATCGACTGTTCAAACGATCACAATTTTATTCAAATCCAACCGAATCTATAGTTCATACTAAGATTCATCTATTTAATTGACCAATGTATTTGACTTTCTAATAATCGTAAAGATATCGTTCCTGTTTTTTCTTTTTCTTCTTCATTCTTTCTTTCCTTTCTAAAAATATAGCTAGATAGAAGACGGTGGTAATAAAATGAGAATCTCATAGCGTTTAAAATCACTGTTTAAATCACTGTTTAACTTCGATGAAGATTCGACGGTTTAAACAGCGGAACCTCGGAAATGCTCGCTAAGAAGGAAGAAGAAGAAGAAGAAGAAGAAGAAGAAGAAGAAGAAGAAGTAGAAGAAAAAGAAGAAGGAGGAGGGGGAGGAGGAGGAGGAGGAATCGTGAGAATGGGGAAAATACCTCGGCTGCTGCGTCTGGGAAATACCGTTACGTTAAGATCGCCACGTCGATGACCCTGCACCTTGTTTAATAGTGATTATAGGAGAACGTGGTAACGATTCCCTATACGATGATGCCGGTGAGCAGCATCGTAAAACGATGATTTAGGCCGTCGTTGCTTGCCTTCTTTTCTCTCTCTCTCTCTCTCTTTCTCTCTCTCTCTCTCTCTCTTTCTCTCTCTCTCTCTCTTTCTCTCTCTCTCTCTCTTTCTCTCTCTTTCTCTCGCACGCGCGTACAGTCATTTCGTGATTCTCATCTCTCGATAGGAACAACTAGTATAGGCATCATTGAGAGAATAATTTATCGTCGGTGGCGCCTCGTTCGGTGATTTTAAGTCGTCACGATTCCCCCATATCATCTCGTCTTGGCCATGCTCGATCCAATCGCCATCGGAACTTTTGCAAAATCGTAAAATTACCTACGGGGTGCAACGTATTAATTCATCCTTGGAAAAGTGACGTTCCTTATATTTGAGGGGCGGGGGGAGAGGTAAAGGAAATACATAAGTACTTACCTGTATTATCAGGAAAAAAATACAAGATTTAAAAAATAAAACATCGACAAAGCTATTAAAAGAGCATTGAGAATCATTGAATTTCATTTGATCCGAACGATAATATATTTGATTTTTATTGCAATTTTTTCTTTCATCGATTTCTTTCGATTATTTTTTTTCTTATTTATATTTATCCTTTTATGTCGTTATAAAACATGATTCAGTTTTTTAATATTTATAAGAGAAATGTCATACTATTAATAACTATTGTTATATTTTTATTATTATTATTATTATTATTATTATTATTATTATTATTATTATTATTATTATATTATAGAATAAAATAAGAAAAGGAATGAGAAAATAAATTATTTTAAATATGTTATGTAGAGCAAGGAGACTACATTAAATATTAATACGTTGTAATTCCTTTTACAACTACTTACATGGATTTAAGAGTTCAAATTTCATAAATAGGGAGAGCGTGACTCGGTTCTTTTTTTGCTTTTCTTTCTTTACTTTTTCCTTTTTCTACAATTAAATAACAAATAATAAATTTTCTCGCATTCGATTGGACCTTAATAAACGTGACGATATTTATTTAATAAGGCAATTCTAATTTGAGGTATCAAACGAAAGCGATTTTCTATTGGGATTTTTTTATTTTAGATCGTAAAGAGTCACGAAAAATAGAACAAGAGAAAAAGAGATAGAGAGAGATGGAGACAAGAAAAAAAAAAACAAAAAGAAAAGAAAAAAGACAAAAAAAAGAGAAAAACGAGGAAGGAGACAAGTTCTATTTTAAGAAACGTCGTTCGCATTTTTTCGCCGTTCGCGATCTTACTCGAGCAGAACGAAAGTGCGCGTCCAGTTAGCCGGAATGATCAAGCGGATTTCGTGCTATTCACACTTGCACGATCTAAAATCAATATTCTCTCTGGCAGGTGGATTTTTAAAGCTCTTGCTCTTTCTCTTTCTCTCTCTCTCTCTCTCTCTCTCTCTCTTTCTCTTTCTCTCTTTCTCTTTCTCTTTCTTTGTCTCTTTTTAAAAACTCGTGGTAACAAGCACGTGACCGAGTAAGTTGAAGATTCTTAAAGACGATTATATTTTGAGAGAGCCTTTTCCGAGTCGATCAACGAGGCCAGAATTACTGTCGTCGTTGATAATATTCCTTGTGATGGGCTTACGATACAGGAGGATCTATAAAAAAACCCGGCGTTACATTAAAAAGGGGGAATCGAAACGAACGAACAGGTTTCCGCGACACCTGCGGATTTATCCAAGCTTTTTCTTCTCTTCTTTTTTTCAATCCTGACTCCCTTCTCTCCCCACCCAACAAAATCCAACCCAACCCAAACCTCTTGCCTGTTACTCGTTGAGAAGGTTCAACAACAAACCACAAAATACATATTATGTGTTGTGGGGAAAATCTTGACAATGAAAGGGCAGGGAGAAGGGGGGGGGATAATAGAAGAGAAAAAAAGAAAGAAGAACAAGTAGAGACAAAAAGAGAGAGAGAGAGAGAGAGAAGAAAATGTATAAGAGAAAAAGGAAGAAGAAGTGAATATAAAAAAAAAAAAAAACATAAAAAGTGATGAGAGAAAGACATATATATATATATATATAAAAAAATATAGAGAACAAGACAGAGAAAAAAACAAAGAGACAGATACAAAAAGAAAGAGAGAGAAAAAGAAAGATCAAAAGAGAGAGAGAGAGAGAGAGAGAGAGAGAAATAGGAAGGGAAAAGACACGAAGCAACCACAACATCCCTCGTATAGTTAGCTCACGACCCCTGCTGTTGCAACTTCCTGGGGGAGCTTGGTCCCCTTCATACCTTGAAAATAATTCTATTAGGCTATATCGCGGTCCGCGAGAATGACGCTCGCGGGAGACCGTCCAACGTCCTACTTTGCGGTTTGTGGTTTATCGGGGGAAAGAAAAAGAGAGAGAGAGAAAGAGAAAGAGAGAGAGAGAGATAGACAGACGGAGAAAGAGAGAGAGGGAGTGGGGGCGGGGAAAAGTATAATACTAATAAAAGGTTCGATTTACTCTATGTAAATGAATTAATTGCGGTTTGATTACCGTCGTAGATCGAGTCGGAATTTCTTCTAGTAATTCAGAAAGTATGATGACCTGTCTTTGATTTGTTTATATATCTGTTTATATATATATATATATATATATATATATATATATGATATATATTTATATAATAGAAATGTAGATAGAATTGAGATATAGATAGAATTGAAGATAAAATATTTTTATTTTGTGATAATATGCTAAAATGATATATACTTTATAAATATAGATTTATTAGGGGGACCGAAAAGTAATGTCGTTTCGATGTCGCATGTCGATATTTGATTGTTAAAAATTGTTAAAAATTATTAAAAATTTATTCGTTGGAATTTAATTTAAGAAAGTGTCATTACTTTCCGGTCCACCTAATATAATGCATACGAATATTATATTTAATATAACGTAATTATGATAACGTAATGCACAAGTTTTTTTTTTGCTTTTTTTTTTTATGAAAACACATCGTATTCAATTAGTAAATATTAATAAATTAATATAAAACAAAATGTCGATGTCATGGGTATTTAAAATCGATATAACGTAATATCGTATCCCTTAACATTTATCTCTTAAATATTATTTCGAAATTACAAAGAAAGAAAAAAAGGGACGAGAGGGGGAGGAGGGGAGGGGGAAATAAAAAAGAAATTAAAACTTTTCAAATGCCTCGAGGAAAAAGAAAAGGAAAGAAAAGAAAGAAACGTTCTTTTTTTTTTTCTTTTCTTTTTACCAAATATATCTGGCGATTTAAATTCTATGCGACGATGGATCCAGGTTCTGACACGAGTACGATCGAGTTACGAGAACAGGGTCGAAGGTCACGCCGTTTTTTCGTCCGCCACGTCAAGCTGACGCGAGCCTACGAAATCTTTTCTTTCTCTCTCTCTCCCTCTCTCTCTCTCTCTCTCTCTCTCTCTCCCTCTTTCCCACTCTTTTCCTCTCTTAACACGTTCCTTATACATTTTTGGCTGTCCTCGATGTATTAGGTGCGCGTAGTGGGTGCTCGGCAGTATATCTCGCGGTCCTATAAATCAAGGATGGGCGGAACCGACACGGAGGGACACCATAGAGGTTGGAAGGAAAGCCGTCTCTCGAAGCAACGCCTCGTTGAATTTATTGCAGACCAAAGAGAATATCTTCTCTTTCTCTTTCTCTTTCTCCTTTCGCGATAGAGAAAGAAGAGATGGAGAAGAAGAACGAAAAAGGTAGAGGAAGAGAGGCTGGAAGGGGAGGAGGAGAAAGAGAAGAAAAAGGAGGAGGAGGAGTAGGAGAATGATCCACCTACTATGTCTATTCCTTCGACGTATTTAGATATCAAGTATCGATGATCGGTATTCCGAATAATCGTTTGAACGTTATGGCCGACGCGTCATCGATCACGATCCAGAGAGATCTCCTCTTTCCTCCTTACCGTGTCAGCTGGTAACTCGAGAAAGAGAAAGA
>NC_060957.1:1844097-1874097 GCF_910589235.1 Vespa crabro
TCTCTATCTCTTAACGATTGATACTATTGTAGGAAAACGCATTTTCTTTACGGTCTATCTACGATGTACTATTATTATTACCTATCTCTCTTCTATGAAAGATTTATTATTCGTATTCTTATGAGATATAATAACCATGTAACTTCTTTTCTTTCGTACATCAGTTCTATCAAAACAAATCGACATTCGAACGTTCATTTTCAAACTCACGATGTTCATACGTAAATATCTACTATAAAATGCACTCGTATATCTACAAATAAAAATTTATTCGTGTTTCTACATACTCTCAATGTACTCGCGTTATAATTACACATACAATATACTCAAATATATATATACACTCACGTATACAACAACGCAATATACTCATGTTGAAACAAGTAACATACACACATATATATATATAGAAACAATTTTAAACATATCACCTTCTATATTGAAGGTACAAATATGTACTTCGATCGTAAAACCAGAGAGATTTATTGAGAGAACTCGTTTTTCCAAATTCCCCTTACCATTTGTGTGATCGGTAAAGGGCGCCAGTATGCGGTCAGGATCGGTAACAATTAATTACGAGGGCGAAGTCAAGCTCGGTAGCCAATTAATTACCCGGCCGATCGGTGCTCGCATAATTGACATTGTTGCGCCATTGTTTACGATAGCCACTGAATTTATCAATAGGTTTCTCGCGCTGGCATTCACCCTTACCATCGTTTTCATTCGTGCTTCGCGACCGACCTTCGATTCTCCATAGTTTCATAGCCAAACGTGGACGCACGAACTATTATCGCAAAAGGGTCGTGCTGCTGCTCCTGTCCCTTTATTAGAATCTCTGACCGTCGTAAAATCGAGCTCGAGTGTTTCAACACGCAATCTCGCATATCCTTTTATCTTTTTCTTTTTTCTTTTCTTTTCTCTTTCTCTTTTTTTTATTTTTCTTTTTTTTATTTTTTTTTACTTTGTGTATCGTCCCAGTAACGTGACGTATTAACGGTATAAAGGGTATCTTTTAAAAGGGACTTAACCATTTATTGACTTTAAATACAAAGTATCATAAGGAGAAAAAATATTCTCTCTTTACGTTCAGACTTGTTTATTGCGATTGTTATCGTATTAGTTATTGATAATTGCTTGAAAAAATATTACTGATAATTGAGTAAATATGAGTATGAATAGATTTAATCAGATTAATGATCAACATATTATTAACATTTTTAATAATAATACGTGATGTTTCAAAGTCTTTAGATAGTAATGATTCTCATATGTATTATGAGATATATATATATATATATATATATATATGCATTATGAAAAAAATTCTAATGGTATGTAATGTTAAACATATTCAAATAGTAAATTCTAATTTCGTCATTTTCCCTCAAAAAAGACCTTTTTTTTTTTTTTTTTTCATTGAAATATACGATATCATAATGTAGAAGAAATTTTTTGTATTAATCCAATAAAACATGCAATCCATTGACCCTACTCAAACGTCAAGAAATTAAACACAGGAGTTATACATGCTATGTTCGTTTAATGAAAAAATTCGCTCAACTACTATGTCCGAATAATCGAGTAACCCTTTTCTCCAAAGTATACACGAATACACATACAGATACGCTTAACTACTTTGGGAGGGAGTTTGATATCATCGGCCATTCGAAATAAGCATGGAAATGGCGAGGAGAGACTCGTTAATCCCCCCCGTCTCAATATCGACGTCGCGACCCTCGTGTTTCGGGATTTAGCAACATGCAGTGATTCTTCCCCCCCTCTCTCTCTCTTTCTCTCCTTCTCTCACACAATTTCACAATTTCACTATTTCACAGTATAGAAATAGTATCAGTTTTACAATGCATATGTATATATATATATATATGTATGTATGTATGTGTATACCGAGAGTCTTTTAAACGGAACGAAGAAAGGTAGAAAAGTGAAAGATTTTGCACATAACGATGACGATGACGACGACGACGACAACGACGACGACAACGACGACGTTACCGGTCTATCGTGGAGAAGAGGCCGTGAATCCTCTCAGACGGATTATGACACGTAGAAAGTTCACGACCTTTTGTCTGGCGCTACCCTCGCCACGGCCTAGCTCTCTAAGGGTAATCCTCTAACCAGGCCGTTATGCCGTTGTTGACATTTAGCCCCCGGGTGCTCTCGAAACCGGTCGTCCGTGTCACACTGCTTGCATCAAGAAAGAGAGAGAGAGAGAGAGAAAGAAAGAGAAAAATAAAAAAAAGAAGGAGAGAAACCAGGACGAGCTGGATAGGCCAATACGACTGGTATGTCGATGAAGAGAAAAAATAAGAGAAAAAGAGGAAGAGAGAGAGAGAGAGAAAATCAAGAAGAAAAGAGAAACTTGACCTTCGTAGTACCTGCTTCGAACTAAGCACTACTACCTGCTCGCAATGGTTGAGGATGGTGGGAGCGGGGGTAAAGAGAAAAAAAAAATGAAAGTGAATCTCGAAAGGGCGGAAGGGTTGGAGTGTGAAACAGGGAGAAATAGAAAGACGAAATGGAGACGAAACGTAATAGGATTGGCATTGTCGTTTATTAACATAACAATGTTCCTCCTAAACGGAACGCTTCATAGCTAAACTCGGGCTATGGCGTGTATCTCGGTTTAAATACGTGTCGTCCCGATGCGTTAGCACGATAGGAAGGAGGCATCTCTAAATACGTTCCTTGTTATGATAATTATCGCGTGCCCTGGACCCGTGTGCGTCCATTATACCGCGAAAAGGCACCTCCTCACAATATTGTGATATCCGATATACCGACACTCTTTCTTCCTTTCTTATTTTCTTTTCTTTTCTTTTCTTTTCCTTCCCTTTCTTATCCTTTTCTTTTCTTCTCTTTCCTTTTCTTTTTTTTCTCGCACTCTTCTTTTCATCCTTTTGCTTATTCCAAACCAAGTTCGTTTCAATAGCACTCGAGTTCCATCACTGAATTCACTAACCGTCATTCTCCATCGCGATAACAACAAAAAAAAAAAAAAAAAGAAATAAGATGATTTAACAATCTAATGATCGAGATATTGATCGAGATATTAATCGAAAAACGATCGAGATTCTTTCGTTTTTTTCTTTTCTTTTTTTGCTTTTTTTGTTTTTTTTTTTATTACGCAAGTACTTACCTATTAGCTAAAAAACTGATTAATTGATATCGTTAATTGTTTATTTAAAACGTTTGCATAAATATAAATATGCATACATATTTACATTCTTGATATCTTTCTTTTTTATAAAAAAAATTGTTTGGTTACTTTCGCGATTTATTTTTAACGCTTTTTATTTAATTATAAAAATAAACAAATATGTATATAAATGGACAAAGTTTGATAATAATTGATTTTCAAATTGAAAGAAATACTTGCATTTGCCATTTTTCTTTTTTTTTTTTTTCTTTTGCTTTTTCTTTTCATTCATTCATTCAAATCATTTATTCTTTCATTCATGCTTTTCATTCGTTAATTCATTAATATTCAAAATAACATATTAAAATAATTTTAATCATTATACAGTCGGAATAAAAATTTATTTTCGAACGTGAACAACTAACGTGTCAAAAGAAAAACTTAAACAGTTCGATTCAATTTTAAAGAAGAATTCGTATTTTCAATATGTAAACGAATAAGAGAATACGATTGTTCGTCTGAACGAAGAAAAATTTGACGAGTATACCGGAGAATTATCGGATGCGGGAAAACTTAATTAGTCCTTTGTTGTAGTCGTCCTCGACGTTACGACATAACGCTTTCGATTCAACGACGTATAAAGTATCTCTCATCCAGTTACTGAGTCTCGTCTCAGAGTAGAAGATAGAAATGAATGGTTCAACCGATTCGACGACGACGACGACGACGACGACGACGACGACGACGACGACGATGATGATGACGACGACGTTGACCAACAACGACGACGCGACGCAACATCCTTTTATCTTCTGGACGATACCTACCCTTTCCTTCTTCCCACTTTGACTTGAGTAGAGTTTCATTCAGGAGGAAGTTCGAGGCGCCCAGACGTACATCAAAATCTCATAATTGCCTGCGTAGAAGAACTTTTATTGGATAATCTCCGACCGGTCGGTCGTTGAGACGCCTTCAAACAAGAAGAGTGAGAATTGATCGGCCCTACGATATTCAAATGAGAAATTTCGACAAGAAAATGGAGAAGATAAGAGAAAAGAGAAAGAGAGAGAGAGAGAGAGAGAGAGAGAGAGAGAGACTATTCTGTAATTGAAAATGTTGAAAGGAAAGAAATGCAAATGAATAAATCGATAAATAAAACATTGATATAAGATCTACATATGTAAGATTAAAAAATACATTCATTAGGAAAAATAGACAATTCATTTTAATTAAAATTTATACTATAAATATAGTATAATATCATAATTGATATTATTATATAAGAATGTGACACAAATATTATGGTAAAATCACAAAAAATGTTTGATTAATTTGATAACGTACGAAATATTATTTCTCGAAAAAAAAAAAGCTGTATTTTCATTACATCAAAATTCCAACCGAATCGTTATTAAAATAGAATAAACATTAGAGAAGGATATAGATATATAGATAGATAGATAGATAGATAGGTAAGTAGGTAGGTAGGTAGATAGATAGATAATCATCGTTGTATTTTATTTCGAAACTTTAAACAAGTCGTTCGCCTAGATCTTTTTTCCTTTTATACACGATTTAACGTCCGTCGTCCGTCGATCGACATTTATGCATTTATTAACTTATGGCCGAGGAATCGGTCGTCAGGTTGTTGAGTACTCAAGCTAATAATTATCGTTCCTTCTCTGTCGCAAGAACTCGACAAAAACGGGAAACGCAAATCAAACCGACGCACGATCGACATGCTCCTGTTCGCCTTTAACAGTCTACGTCATTTTCTAGCAAACCGTCGGTGGCCTTCTTGTTCTCACCTTTACGACGGCCATTACGATACGTGGAAATTAACAAACCGCTTTGAATTTACAATACGATTATACGCGTATGTACGCGTTCTTAATCTTATTCAAATTTTTTTATCCAAACGCATTAAACTCTCTTATTCATTAACTTACTTTCTCAAGCATATCAAAATAAATCAGATTAATCAACATTTTGACGATTTATTTTAAAACTGATTCAAGAAATTTATAAGAAGAAAAAAGAACAGAATAAAGAAAAAAAAAAAAACTAATAATCGAATTCAGAATTAAAATAAAAAAGAAAAAAAAAAAAAAAAAAAATAAATAAAAGGATTTGTCTTGAAATGATCTTACATGGTTCAATGTATTTTCTCGATCCGTTAGTCGAATTTATTTGCCAGAAAAAAAAAATATCATCGAGGAGATTACGTTTAAATATGAGAACGATGACACGGACACTTCCGTTATCCAGTTCGCTTGAAAGGACTTTCGTTCGATGCGAAATTAACCGCTCACCGTGGCGAAGGATAAAACTCGAAAGGTGCACAGATCGCGAGGATTCCCGTTCTTCGGAGTTGAGACGAGCGATAAAGTAACTTCTTCTTCTTCTTCCTCCTCCTCCTCCTTCTTCTTCACCATCACTTCTTCCTCCTTCACTAGAAGCACCACCACCACCACCACCACCACCACCATCACCACCACCACCTTTTCCTTTTCCATCTTTTCTTTTTCTTCTTCTTCTTCTTCTTCTTCCTCTTCTTCTTCTCTTTCTCGCCGACGAGTCCGGCATGCTCGCGCGCATGGTCCGCAGGAGAGATAGAAGCCATTAATGTAAGTCACCTGTTACAAGACGCGAATTAAGCACGGTAAATTATACCTCGTGAGCGCGCGTATCCCTCGCCGTAATCAGGAGTTATCAAGGCGCGATCGTGGCCTACGGACGATCGTAATGAACTTCCTCGCTCTCTCTCTCTCTCCCTCTCTCTCTCTCTCTCTCTCTCTCTCTCTCTCATTCGCGCGGTCGCTTACTCTTTGCACGACGGCCTCCATCTTTCCTTATTTTCACTAGAACTTCTTCTTGTCGTGATACTCGACGAATCCTCGCACCCCACATCCCCCTTCCGGTATCACGCTGATTCACTTCGAGCTAATCCTCACCTCTGCAGAAATAAAGAGAGAAAGAGAGAGAGAGAGAGAGAGAGCAGAAGATAGAGATAGTTCGGCTTAACGAGCAGAACGTTCCGAGAGTTTTCATTCGAAATTAATCGAAGTCGTGGATAAAAAAGAAGAAGAAAGAAAAGAAAAAAGAAAAAAGAAAAAAAAATAAAAGAAAAAATGGAAGAGGAAGAAAGTTGAAAACGACGAAGGGAAGGTTATCCAGGAATAAAATGTGGATAGTGGGAGGCAAAGAATACCCAGAGATTGAGTCTGAAAGAGAGAGAGAGAGAGAGAGAGAGTCGCGAGAATTCTTCCATGCCCTTCGGAAATGTCATATAGCTGTCGGGTGGCACGGAGGCAATATTTCACGCCGGTAGGTCCGCCTGTCCCCCCTCCCCCCCCCCCTCTTTCTCTCTCTCTCTGTCTCTCTTTCTCTATCGTAGTCATCCTCCTCCACCACCTCTACGGCACTTTTCAAGGAGTTTTTACGGAGTCTCTCGATCTTTAATCACAGCTCGACCTTCCATTGTCAGTGACGTCACCTCCGACTCGGGAAGGGTGCTCAGGGGATGCTTTGTGTCGGGCCACGCTGATCCCTCTCCGCGTCATTTGTCTCCTCCGGACGCCTTATTTGTACGCGTGCATACATTGAAAGAAGGAGAGACGCGGACACCTTCTTCTCGGTAGAGATTCCCACTTCGTGATTTCACCAACACCGTCTTGCGATTTTCGTTTCTCTTTCTCTTTTACATATAGGTACCTATATATTACTACCCCTTCTATTTCCCTCTCTCTCTCTCTCTCTCTCTCCCTCTTTATGTCTTTGTATGTTAGATATCTATGTACATCTAGTATGTATGTATCTGCGAAGGAAATCGCAAATCGAGCCGCAGAGAAGTTTTACGTACGTACACGACGTTTCTATAGAGTCTTACCGTCTTTTGCATTGTCGAGTTCTTTCTCATCCTCGTCTTGGCTTTCTTAGGAAGCTTCTGCTGAAACGACGACTTTCTGACTGCTATCCCACCATTCCCCCCTTTCAAACCCCCTTCCAAACCAGAGAGATTACAAGTAGGATGTACATATTCTTTCGGATTATCGTGTCGGAGATGGAAGATCGAAGGTTTCGTCGTCGTGATATTAAGGTCGAAGATTTGTCTTCTTCCTTCTTCGTCTTTTTCTTTTTTTTCCGTTTTCTTTTCCTTTTTCTCCTTTTTTTTTGTTCGCCTCCTACGTTTTATTCTTTTTTACTTTTTCTTTTTTATGACGTTTGTTCGCAGAAAAAAAATATTGAAAAATAATTGATGATAATTTTAATGTTATTTGAAAGCTTAATGTTGGAAAAGTAAAAGTAACGAAATTATTACATAGAAAGGATAAAGGATAAAATTTTGTGATACTTAATCAAAATTGACAAAAAATGAAAATGAAAATTTGATACTTAATCTTTTATCAGATATTATGTTATTCTTAAAAATCTTTCTTATATATTATTTGTATGTTGAAATAATTAATGTAACCATTATTCAATTATACAAGATATTATTTAATTACACAGAGATACATATATACATTTATATGGTTATAGTTCTATTTTGATAGTTTAAATAAACGATTAAAATATCGATTTATCTAATACCAAATAAATATCTATTTTCAATATAATACGAAACATGATATATGATCTTTACTCTGTGCAATAACATTTTATCTACTTTCTAAAAATTCAAAAGAAAACATTTAGATTTACAATCCACTGATTACGGCTCGTAACTTTCATATTTTTTTATTTATCGCTATTTTCTAAGGAAGATCGTAGACTCGTAGAATTCGTTTAAAGTCCCTCGACTCGCACAAGCAATCGATATAAATCGCGTGCGAGAAATCTCAAAGTAATCGGGATCGTCGAGTTCGTTAAGGGTGACAAGCTCGATAGGAGTTCTCGAACGACGCAGAAAGCGAACGAACGAGTCGCTGTATATATCGGCCGTGGAAACGTTCGAAGAAGCGCCATTCGATACCGTTATCTCCCTATCAACGTAAATAACTCCTACAGCAAGAACGTACGTAATTAACCGGGAAAGCAAAGACAGAAAGAAAGAGAGAGAGAGAGAGAGAGAGAAATAGAGAATTCAAAATCCATAGAAAACGTCGAACGCCGTTGAAATACTAGGGTATCTTTCGATATAAATCGATATTTTTTTTAGTCCTTCGAGAAAATTACTAAAACACAAAAAAGAAAATGATTTACGTAAAACTTCAGATAAAAATGATTTTAATCAAGCGTTGCGCCAAAAAGATTCTCATCGAATTTCGTAATAAAAAATAATTTTCACGAAAAAGAATACGTCTATTAATGAATAATTTACGATCCTCATTTCGAGAATGTCATTAATAATACTGTGACGTTTCGAAAGCTTTCGAAATTTTCAATTGAAATAAAATAAAAGGGAATAAATCACGTATATGGTTATATAAAAAAAAAAAATAAAATAAAAAGTTAGTAATAAAAAAAAATGAAAAAAAAAATAATAACACAAGCGCGCGCACACACACACACACGCATACACTCAAAATAAAAATCCGAATGAAAGAAGAACACTCCGAGGAATGAAGAACAAGAAGGAGAAAGAGTATAGAGCGCCCAAAGGTTTAAGATTGGTTAATTTACGATGGTGCTCGGTCAACAAGGCGCCAGGGCATTTAGCGTTTAACGCGTGCAAGCGGCAAATGAGAAGAGTGAATAAAGAGAGAAGTATATGTATGTATATAAGTAAGTAAGTAAGTAAGTAAGTATGTAAGTAAGTAAGTAAGTAAGTAAGTAAGTAAGTAAGTACGTACGTACGTACGTAAGAAAAAGGAATAGTAAGGAAGAGAAGAGAAAAAGAAGAAGAGCTCTGGATATAGAAGTAGAGGGAGAATGAGACGCCACTCAACGGCATTATTCGAATTGATGCGGTGAATTGGCGCTGACGACATCGGATAGGCCAATCCGACGGTTTGTTTATTGGTCGCGCGTTGGCGGATTCCTTGCGGTCTCCTTTAATTGAACTACTCGTCGATCGCGAACGAAACAAATACATCGACTCGCCTCGACGCCTAAATTGAACATGGCACCATCATCGTCATCATCATTATCATTATCGTCATTCTCCGTTTCTCTTTATCTATATATCTATCTTTTTCTCTCTTTATTTTTTGCTCTTTCACCCTCCTCCCCGTCCCTCTCACCCCCACCCCGCCGACCCCTCCCTCGTCACCCTTCTTCGATCCTAACGGTGATTTCATTGCTCGTACGCTATGATGTCTGCGGCCATAAAAATGGCGTCTTTCTTCTCCTCTTCATAATTGAAGGGAACAAAACGACAATGACGACGATGGTTAGTAAACTCTATAAAGAATTCCCGATTGACTTTATTACCAATATTTCTACGATTGTCTCATCCTATTACACGTTCTCCTTCGTATTATTCAGATTTGTCAAGGTCATTTTTGCGCTTTTTCAAACGTACCAATGAAACATGAGAGATGCGTTGAAATTCCATCGAGATTTTTATGTTCATTGTATAATTACATTAACGAGTAATATATATTTAAACTCGTGAGAATGTAAATGGCGCGCAAATATGAAAGAATAAAGAGAAAAAGACATACGAACGAAAATATAAATAAACGAAAATAATTAATTAGATAAAGCTTCGATATAGTGTATTCACATTAATATCAGTTAATTAATAATAATAACGCAAGATCGTCGTATTTAATGTAGAAAATAACAAATAAGAGAAGTTGCAGCAAGAAGAGAAAGAAGAAGAAAAAGAGGAGGAAGAAGAGGAAGAAAAAAAGGAAAAAGAAAAAGGAAGAAAAGATGAAGATTCTGGTTTCCGCACACGAAGGATGCATAGAACGCTTCGTTTCGAAATGCAAATCGCATTATTTCCATACGTACGCGTAATGGCCCATTACGCGCACGTGGCCGCCACAAAGGAATCCGCCTATAGCTTCTGTGTACGCGGTCGGTCCTACCGCACACACACATAAATATATATATATATATACACGTACACATACATACAAAAGAATATATGTATATGTGAGTGGTAGAGGAGACTAGAGGCATTACGGGGCGGTAACGCGAAATGACGTTTTGTTCCATCGGGACCGCAAAAAGCTCTCCACCCTCGGTCCTATCTTTTAGTATGTGTATGTATCTGTATGCGCATGTTTCTCTCTCTCTCTCTCTCTCTATATATATATATATATATATATATATATATATATATATATATATATATATCTATACGTGTATACGTATATGTCGTACGATGACTAAACTACCCAGTAAGGCCGATTTACACATATTGGCCGCTCCCCTGATTTTCCACGCGTATTGTACCATCGTGGTCTTCCTCGATAAAACGATTTCTCGTCTCTCCTCGTGTTCTTCGACAGTAGGTATCTCTCTCTCTCTCTCTCTCAAATACACACACACACTCACTCTCTCTCATTTCACGGAAACACTCTTGGAGTTGCGATAATGAAATGGGAAGAGACGAAACGCGCTTTTAGCCTCAACGAATTCGTAATGTTACCCAAAAAAAAAAAGAAAAAAAAAAGGGGGAGCTCTTAGAACGTTCCTCTATTACTTTTCTTTCTTTTTTTTTTTTGTTTTTTCTTTTTTCTTTTTTTCTTTTATCAAAATTTACCGATCATATTTCATCTAACTCAATCAACTGATACAACTTTATGTATTTCACGCGAGGCGTAATCAATGATGATCATTTTCAATTGCGACCTTCTTGAAAGTCAAATCTATTGTCATTGAAACTATAAAGATAGGATAAATATCTATTCGTTGTGAGACACTTTAGAAATATAACTTAATATTTCTTATCGGATTTAATTTAATTCAAAATTTTTACGTAAGCAGAAATATACATTCGTACATAGTATTCTTTCTTACATATATATATACGTGCGTATTTCTTACATATATATATACATATATATATATATATATATATATATATATATATATATGCGTGCGCGTGTGTGTATGTGTGTGTCTACAGTATCATATCTTACAGTATAAAAATTTAACAAGTTCTTTAATTAATACTTCATAACGAATAAAATAATGTTAATCCATAATAAGATAAGGTCGTTAACCGCATCATGTTAAAACGATAACAATTCATAACAAATAATTCGATATTTCAGACTTACTACAATACATAATTCGATACATTTAAATACATCAAAACGAGAATACGCGCTAACGAGCTTGTAGAGCTTTATATAGCTTGACTATATACAATCAGAAAACTACCGGTAACGCAGCAAGGGAGAAGAAGTAAATCGAGAAAGAGAGAGAAAGAGAGAGAGAGAGAGAGAGAGAGAGAGAGAGACAGTAGAAGAATCATGAAACGAAACGAACGTTTTTACTTTTCTTCTATGACGAGCGGTTTCTCTTTTTTGAAAAACCAGCTCTCACGTACGATGAAGAGAGAGAAAGAGAGAGAGAGAGAGAGAGGAAGGGAGGGAGAGAGAAAAAGAGATCAGGATAGACATAGAAAGGACGAGGACGTGTAGGTATAAGAGCGAAACGTTATGCTGCTGAAAGAGAAGATGAATTTTCAGCGCAGCAAAACAATAGTGCGGATTATCGCGCTCGCGCGTTTCCCGAGGAGCGCCACGTTGAAACAAGAGGACACCCCACGTGATTAGTCTGACATTTGCACGGGCAGCGTGAGAGACTTTCTCTCTCTCTCTCTCTCTCTCTCTCTCTCTCTCTCTCTCTCTCTCTCTCTCTCTTTCTCCTGCTTGCTCGCTCTTTCCTCTCCTCTTCGCTAGTTGGCTCGCATTCCAACATCCGAGTCTCATTTGACTGCGTGTCTGGTGGCCCGAGGGCAGCTTTCGCGGCAACCCCATGAGGCCCTTGAAATACTACCCCCGTGCTGTGCCGGAGATTCTCTTTCTCCCTCTCTTTCTCTCTCTCTCTTTCTCTCTCTCTTTCTCTCGCTTCTATCTTGTAACCGTCCGTCCTCGTTTCCTTTATCGAATCATAGCTTAGTTTCTATATCTACATTTTCAATGAGAACCAAACCAGACGTATAATTTAGAAAAAATTATATAATTATAATAAGTATTTTTAGTAAGATTATATATAATATATACTTTATTATTAATATATATAATTATACACCTATACACACACACATATATATATACACACATATATATATATATATTATATATACATACTTATATATAGATATGTACTTACATATATTTATATACTGAAGTATAGTATATATATATATATATATATATATATATATATATATGTTTAATCATTCTAATTATTATCTTAATATTGATCAATAATTAGTCTTCAAGTATTGTCAATTATTATGATATATACCTTTATCTTTTATATATAATACATACCTTTGTCTTTTTATTTTCCGGAAAAATTTTCAATAGGATCAATTTGTTCAATTGGACCACTTTGATATTAAGCAAAAATTTCTCGATTACTCAAAAAAAAAAAAAAAAAGAAAAAAAAAAGAAAAATAAAAATAAATCTTGCAAAATCACTCGTTAACTTGATCATTTCCTTTTCTTTCTGTTGTTCTCTACAGATGCCTGCGGACTCTCCGATGTGGCTCATATCGAATCCCTTCAAGAGAAATCACAGTGTGCCCTTGAGGAGTACTGTAGGACCCAATATCCGAACCAACCAACGAGGTTCGGCAAACTCTTGTTACGATTACCGTCGTTGAGGACTGTATCCTCGCAGGTGATCGAGCAACTGTTCTTTGTCCGTTTGGTTGGTAAAACGCCGATCGAGACACTCATCAGAGATATGTTGCTCAGTGGTAGCAGCTTCAATTGGCCTTACATGTCCCCGATGTGACACTCTGTTTGGCGGCAGCTAGCTTCCGCATAATATCATCATCATCGTCGCCATCTTACCTCGACACTTAGCTCGGCGATCAACGAGGAGGAAATCGAATCCTTCGAATTTCTTTGAGATCATCAACGAGATTTATTCGATCGTGGGTTGACATTATTCAGCATCGTCGTCAAAAAGAAACGCAAGAGGACGAAAGTTGCAGCTGATGGAAGTCGAAGAAGAATGAAGAGAAAGAAGAAGAAGAAAGAAGGAAGAAAAAAGAAGAAGAAGAAGAAGAAGAAGAAGAAGAAGAAGAAGAAGAAGACATCGGTGTAAAAGAAGAGGAAAGGAAGATGTAATGAAGACGTTGTCGGAGAAGAAAATCAGAGGCGCCAAGTTAGTGGCCCAACAACATCCAAGAACACCGTTAACACTCTCTTTCTCCTTCTCTCTCTCTCTCACATACACACACACACACACACACACGCACGCGCGCGCACGGACACACATATACATACATATATACACACATTTTAAAATGATCGAGTTAAGAAGAGAATGAGAGAGGGATAAAAGTCAAGCATGACCGTGATACGTATGACTGTACGGTGTATATCATAGAATTAAAGAGGAGAGAGAAAGATAGAGAGAAAGATAGAGATAGAGAGAGAGAGAGAGAGAGAGAGAGATAGAGAGAGATAGAGAGAGAGAGAGAAAGAGAGAGAGATAAAGAGAGAAGGAGAAAGAGAGAAAAAGGTGACGCGAGGAAATCATAAATTAGCATTTATAATCGAGCAACGGCAGAGTTAAGAAAGCGCAGCGCGCTAGAGAAAAGATCTTTTCGCGGTGTTATCTCGAGGAATCGATCTTCGCGTCGAGTACTCGCCGTTAGGTCGAGTCATGCCAGGAACCTTAGTCATCCTTCGCCTTGACGTGTTCTACGAAATCTTTCTCTCTCTCTCTCTCTCTCTCTCTCTCTCTCTCTCTCTCTCTCTCTCTCTCTCTCTCTCTCTCTTTTCCTCTCTCTATCTCTCTATATATATATATATTATTCTACTAGAAAATTTTGTTATTCGAAAAGTGTAGTCCTGCAAGGAGTAATCTTTTTTATTTCATTTGAATCATTTTCATTCCATTGAAATTTTCATCTTATTATCAGATCTTTGGAATCTCTCTCTCTTTCCCTCTCTCTCTCTCTCTCTCTCTCTCTCTTTCTCTCTTTTCTTTCTCCTTTTTTCTCCTTCTTTATTATGTTCTTATCTGCACACAGAGCTTCCTTCTTTTGCGTTGTCCTTATATATTTACTATTTCGTTTTCCTTTTGGAATTAATTTATTTCCGTTAATAACAACCCACGTAAATACTCGTTTTTCTTATCTCCCCGTTGCTATTTTACTCATTTCATTTGATATTACTCGATCGTTATCCTTTGAGAGGGTTATGATAAAAATTGCGTTTGAATAAAAATTGTAAGTTACTGGATATTGTGAAGATATGGAAAAATTGTTAAACTGCGTACCAATGTTTTTTTTAGTACATTGTAATAAATATAAATTATAAATTTTTTGTAAATTGTTTATATATATATATATATATAAATACATATACATACATACATATATATATATATATACATTTATATATATATATGTAGCGAGGATGACGAAATATATTTTAATTTTGTTATTAAGTGTTAAAACGCAAGAGATAAACAAGATGCAATCATCAGGTGATGTAACGCGACGTAGCACGATAAGGATTAATTATTAAACGATTTTAATTATCTTCGATCTTATGATTTATTTAATAATTAAGAACGTAAACGATATAGGTTGGAATTTATTTTTTTTTCTTACTTTATTTTTTTCTTTCTTCCTTTCTTTCTATTTTTTCTTTTTTTTTTTTTTTTTTTAAACATCACAAAAACAATCTAAGCGACCCAACGAACATACGATGATTGTAAATATGGTATTTGTACGTTTTGGGAGATTTTACTTAAGTTAATGAGATAAGACAGAGAGAGAGAGAGAGAGAGAAAGAAAGAGAGAGAGAGAGAGAAAGAAGAGAGTATGTGAGAGAAAGAAAGAGAGGGAGAGAGAGAGAGAGAGAGAGAGAGAGAGAGAGAGAGAGAGTGAAAAACAAGAAAGAGAAAATGTTTACTCGAGCTTTGCTAGAGAGAGGGAAAGAAAATAGTGAATTTAATTAACGAACGAGCACATGTTAAGTGCCATCGCGATATCCGCCATGACGGCGGTTCTTCTCGCGTAATGAAGTCGAATAAATAACATTCGGGTGTTTAGTATTTTCTTTTCTTTTTTTTTTTTTTCTTCTTTTTCTTTTCACTTTTCTTGTTTTTATTTAACAATCGAACTTGTTGCTCTCGATATTTAAACATTCTTTGAACCATTGCCTCGTCCGCTGTAAACGCTTTTCTTTTTTTAGATATATCAACATACCCGGTGATCGGCAAATATCTAATAAAAAAAGGAAAGAAAGAAAGAAAGAAAGAAAGAGAGAAAGAGAAAGAGAGTGATATTCAACGAGAAATAGATAGAAATGTTCGAAGTGTCCAAGAGCAAAAACGCGACGAGATGCATGGAAATATATTTTTAATTCAAGAATATTTGAAATCGCTCGTCATAGCTCTGCGTCTTTTTTGATAAGTCATCGATACGTTATTATCGGAGCCAGAAAGAAAAAAGAGAGAGAGAGAGAGAGAGAGAGAGAGAGAGACAGAAAAAGAGAGAAAGAGAAAGAGAGAGAAAGAAAGTGAAAAACAAGAAAGAGAAAATGTTTACTCGAGCTTTGCGTACGAGCGAATATTTGTGTGTGAGTGAGACAAAGGGAGAGAAAAAGTGTGTGTGTATGTGTGTGTATAAGTGGTGCGTTAAAAGAGAAAAAAAACAGATAGATAAACATTATAAAATAATGTGATATATATATATATATATATATATATATATATATATATATATATATATGTACGTCAAAATTGAAATCGAACTTTTTTGAGACGGTGCTTTTTTCTATTTTATAAATATTGTACAATATATCCGAAAGAAAGAAATCATCGCGTTGTATAGGGTTGTCTAATGATATTAAGAAAAAAAATATTTGATTACTACGTTTAAAAATAGTAAATGTGGCAATTGTCGAGCTAGTTAGTTAATCGAGCACCTAGGGGGTATATGGGATAATTTCTAATATTTTTAAGGAGACCGGTCGTTTCTAGAAGAACGTGATGACGACAACGAAGAAGAAGAAGAAGAAGAAGATGAAGAAGAAGAAGATGAAAAGGTAGAAAGAGACGGAACAAAAATAACAAGGGATAAGAGAAAAAAATAGAAGGAACAAAAAGAATCAATTCTTTTTTCTTTTTTCTTTTTTTTTTTTCAACGGACGGCGTTTTTGTCTCGAGAGAAATTCGACGTGCACAAAAAAAGTCGCGAGTTAGGTATTATAGGAAAAAAGTTTTCGTCTATCCATTTTTTATTTACTTTACAAGAGAACGATAGGCACATACTAACACATACAAACGCGTACGCGCGCGCGAATGCATACACATACACACACGTATACATACATATATAACACATATATAATTGCACGCGCATATATACATTTATATACTTTATTATTCTATCCCGTAGATAACGCGACTTATTGTTACTTTCGAGTACTTAAATATCATTTATAATGTTAAGTGATAAATATAAATGTGTATTAGAAATGTGTTATAATGTGACGATCAACTAACAGACGACAAGGACACGGGCCTGTTTATAAAATTTGATTTTGAATGCCGAAATAAATATGTAAGTACGTAGGGATCTTTCTCGAGACATTCGCCAAAATACGAAGACGCTTTGCTCGAAAATGTGAAACTCAAAAAAATAAAAAGTGTATTATAATTATATCTTACGTAAGTGCAAATGATCTTGATTGCCGTCTGGATCGCATGAACGAAAATACAGAGAGAGAGAGAGAGAAAGAGAGAGAGAGAGAGAGAGAGAATGAGAGTGAGAGAGAAAGAGAGAAAGAGAGAAAGAAATATACATGAGAAATATATGCATGAACATGAACACACAAATGAACACACACACATATATACAAATGCGACACATACAGTTACATTCTATACATAGTTAATGTATAAAGAAGCGTAAAGAATTTTTGTATAAAACGTGTACATACTAATATATATATATATATATATATATATATATATATATATATATGTATATATATGCATATATATATATACATAAAAAAAAGTATAAATATATAAATACGAATATATAAAGAAATATATATATATGAAAAAATCGCAAAGAATAAACATATATTATATCGAAGATCTGTCAATCGTCACTGAATGATAGAGATAGGAATTTTAGGTATATACTTACATGCGTACGTTCAAGTAAAAGGACCAAGGTGGTTTTATTTTTCAAGAAGATGAAATTCTATTCGCGTTTCGAGAGGCCGAAACTTTCTTCGAACTGGTGAGTAGCTTTGAAATGAAAAGAAAGTGAAAAGTAGATGAGACAGAGACAGAGACAGACAGACAGACATAGAGAAAGAGAGAGAGAGAGAGGACAAGAGACCGAGATAAAGTAGATGGATGTAAAAGAGACAAAAAATAAAAAAGAAAAAAAGGAAAAGAAAAAGAAAACAAAAGATCAGTCTCTTTTAGAGAGGAAGAAACACGAAAGGAGTAACTTTACGAGGGTACATGGGGTCGCGATCGCAGACAGAGGCATCGCCATCACGTCGGCCAGAAATCACTGCCGCTCGCGTCGGGGAAAATTCGCTCGCCAATTGTTTATATTGAAATACGCTCGTGCAGGAATGCTTCTCGAGAAAGAGAAAGAGAATGAAATAGAGAGAGAGAGAGAGAGAGAGAGAGAGAGAGAGAGAGAGAAACATAAGACAGAGATAGAAGCCAAAGTATTCGAAAAGAAAGGGAAAGAAAGAAAAAGAAAAAAGAGAAAAGAATTAGAAAAAAAAAGAAAGAAAGAAAGAAAGATGGCGCGTAGTCTTAAAAGGTCGGTCTCTTTGGTTTCCAAGATGGCGAACGGCTGATGGGAAGTGTTCAAGATGAAGAGGAAGAAGGAGAAGCAGAAAGAGAGAGAGAGAGAGAGAGAGAGACGAAACGATCGATGACCTTGACTCCAAATGAAATTGCTTTGGGCGATTCCCTTTGATTTACCGACCCTATCTTATCCTATACCGTTCTCTCTTTAAACCAAGGGATTCGATCGATAGAACCGATCGTTGAACATTATCACAAGTCCTCTTCGATCCCTTCGTAATCCTACTTTTCATCAAGTAAGCAAAAGAGAAAGGAAAAAAGAAAGAGAGAGAGAGAGAGAGGGAGATATGATGATTTTCTAAGATCAAGCAAACTGTCGAGAGATATTAATTATCGTAAAAAAAAAAAGAAAAAGAAAAAGGGAAAAAAACAATAATAAGAAGAATAATTTTAAATAAAACGAACTACAACTAAGATTAAAACTACGACAATAACAATAAGGAGAATTATTTCGTGTTCGGCTTTGAAGGCGAGGATCACGAAATATTCCTCGACGTATTCGCTTTTGGTCGAGGGTTACTCTCACGATCTTTCTCTCTTTCTCTCGCTTTCTCTCTCTCTCTCTCTCTCTCTCTCTCTCTCTTTCTCTCCCCTTCTTTCTCTTTCTATTCGGGTGCATACATAAATCGCGGATAAATCACGACGGGGACGGGCCTCGGTGTGCGGCGAGCATGCATGGAAAAGCAAAAACGGTGGCTCCTATCGGCCTTAAAAAGGATCACCGGTAGTCGTCACCCGTGTTCGATGCTGGATGCTTAGAATTTCGATAAATCTAAGTTGGCACGTAGAATGGAAGGAGTGGATGGAGTGGATGGAGTGAGACTAACGTAGAAAAAGAAGAAGATAGATAGATAGATAGAAAAAGAAAGGAAGAAAGATAGATAGATAGATAGAAAGAGAGAGAGAGAGAGAGAGAGAGAGAGAGGGCGGCTTCTGTCTTTCATTCGAGATCGTGCATCGGCTTGGCTCCTTTCCAAAATCGTCCTTCTTTTCTCCATCCTGTAAACAAAGCGCACTTAAGACCACGGTGACAGCCACGACTCGTGCTTCTCATTCAGAGATAGATAGAGAAAGAGAGAGAGAGAAAGAGAAAGAGAGAGTGCATCCGGTTCAATCGAAATTAATCGTTCCTTTCGCGAGAACCCATACGTACACGTTTCTGTTTCTTCTTCTCCTCCTCTTCCTCCTCCTCCTCCTCCTCCTTCTTCTTCTTCTTCTTCTTCTTCTTCTTCTTCTTCTTCTTCTTCTTCTTCTTCTTTAACGAAAAGAAAGATGAATCGTTAAAGACTATCCCGTCCCTCTCTCTCTCTCTGTCTCTCTCTCTCTCTCTCTTTCTCTCTTTCAAATGACTTCTACGGATCGTGATCGAGATTTGGAGCAACTCCAGCGCGAAGTACAGAGCATGCCTCTTCGATATATATTCCGTTTTATCGTTTCCCTCGCTCGAAGAAGATACGGTCACCCCGGTTTGGTACCGATAACCTCGCCGTCTGACCTTATTATATCTCGGTCCTTCGCACACACAAGACTCTCCTTCGTCGCTTCTACCGATAATAATAATTTTCAACTTTAACGCTCTCGCTCGTGTCGACAGAGTGAACACGCAAGAGCATAGCTACTTATTTGATACTACGAAAGAAACAGACAGATAGATAGATAGATAGAGAGAGAGAGAGAGAGAGAGAGAGAGAGGCTGAGGATAGAGAGACAGAAAGAGGAGAGAGAGAGAGAGAGAGAGAGAGATAAAGAGTTTCCTGGAATCTATAGCTACTCTCGATCAGGACCGATCGAGGCCACGAGTCAATGAATTTCCTTACGATGAATGAATTCCCCTTCTCTTTTGACGATTCTCGCTTTTCCGATCGGTCCATCTTGGAAAAAGAAGTTCGGAGATATTATGTAAGTAAGAAAGTAAGTAAGTAAGTACGTGTGTAAGTATCTATCTCGTTGTTTTCCATCAATTGACATGTTTTATGTAAAGTATAAACAATGATTAAAATTCTATGTTATCTTTAAGTATTGAATTATTTTATATATAGTATATACATATATATCTTTTTTTTTTGTGAGAAAAAAAAAAGAATATGAAAGAAAGAAATGAAAGATCGTTCATTAATTATAAATTTGATATCTGTCTGTACGAATCATTTTTATATTTTGGTACAGTAGAGAATAATGATACTTACATTGAAACTGATTGAAATCAATTTTTCCTTCTTTTTATTGTTTCACTTTGTTTTGTTTTGTTTTGTTTTTATAAAGAATAGAATGTCGTGAAATCATGCCTTAGATCAGTAATATAAATTAATATTTGTATTCTTTTAAAATGATTTTCCAAATAAGTAATGATTTTCCTTTAGACATATTTTTTCTGAAATTGAGAAATCATTGGGACGACTTTAATTGATTGTATTAAATAGATTGACTTTGATTCTGATTAATACAAGGATGTAAACTTATCGAGTGATTGCTATTGTTAAAAAAAAAAAAAAAAAAAGAAAAAAAAAAAGAAAAAAAAAGAACGAAGAAAAGAAAAAATGTAATTTACAGGAACGTCGTTTATCGGTCGGTCAGTCGAATGCATGCGCAGCACATTCTCGAAGCGACGCGACGGCATCGTATGACCCAGTATTGCATCACATAACATCAAGTAAACAAGCGCCTTTTTAACTATCAAGTCTAATCGTTATAAGATAACGATTCCTAAAAACAGTATAATTGCCATATGATCTTACGAGAAGAGAAATGCGTTTAGCTAAATAGCCAAAATCTTGTTTAAAAATAAATGATTTTCAAGAAATACAAGATAAACGTTATCGAATTAAATCCTATGGACCTCACATGGAAAGTTTTCATTCTTTGATATGATTAATAAAATATCTCTTTCCTCTTCTTTTTTTTTCCTTGTTGTTTTTATTGTTGTTGTTGTTGTTGTTGTTGTTATTGGTTATTACGTATGTCTAGAAAAAATGACAAGTGAATCATCGAAGAATTCAAACATTTTAATTCTATAAATTTAATCAATACATTTAAAATGTTTCAACACTTTTAAATTAATCTTATGATTTCTTATGCTCGTAAAGTAAAACATTTTAAATATGTATATGATATAAATGCATACATTTAAAACTGATTTCTTTGAAACAATCCTAATCTTAAAGGTCAATATAAATATTTTTAATAAAAATCATATTGGCTCATTTTTATATATTTATATCAATTTAAAAACAAAATAATATTATATAGTATTAACTATCAGTAATGGAAAGAAAAATATTACGTTATCATAATCACTTTTATTATGAAATTTAATAAAAAATTAATTTCACACATACACACACACACACACACACACATATTCTATTCCATTACTTAATTAAATTACATTAAATTTATCAATATGTTTTAACTTCATGACCACATGCATTTAAGGGTTAATGACAATAACCGATAAGTATAGTCCGATTCATAAGGATCAAAGAGAAGTCAACCGGAAAAGCGAGACCCGTGCCTTCCGTTCCTTGATGGAGTAATGTGCGTTTGTTATGTTTCAATTGCTCGTTTTGCAACCCACGCACAAATTACACGCATCTTTGTGTATATATACCGGTGTATACACTCATTAATTAATTAATCCATGCTAATGTCCAAACATATTTTTATACGATAACGTGAAAAAGTAAATTGATACGGAAATATCAAGCAAGGTATATACTTTCAAACGTATAAAATATCAAATTTAATCGTATATGTAATATAAATACTATCAATATTCTTTCTCATGATGAAAATGACTTTGAAGCTATGATTTCTAAACTGTCGTAACAATTATAGAAAAAAAAAAAAAAAAAAAAAAAAAAAAAAATATCTTCATCATAATAACTATTGTAACAATTGGTATCTACGGCCATGAGAAAAATATACCGCCATGTTGATTTTCAAAGGCGACAAATAACACAGAGGACATATTTATCCAGACGTGCGTACTTACTTACTACGAGCAAGGAAATTCGTCTCTCTTTTAATGCGTGTATGTCGATGCGTAAACGAGAGGCGGAGCCATTCCTCGGAAGAGGTCATAGGGCAGTACCAATCACAGCTCACTGATAAAAGCACTCTTACACTAGCTTCTCTTCTTCTTCTTCTTCTTCTTCTTCTTCTTCTTCTTCTTCTTCTTCTTCAATATGTATACATATACACGTACTTACATGTACTTACATGGATAGGTTTACGTGTTACATTAATGCGATTCTACACGTGACGAACGTTTAAAACGTTTTGCTAAAAAAAGAAAAGGAAAAATACAGGAAGAAAAAAAAGTTAAGTAAACAACTCTACAAAAAAATTATTATTATTATTATTATTATTATTATTATTATTATTATTATTATTATTATTATTATAAATTAATGAAATCAAAGTAAAATTATTATTAATATTTATTAATGTTTATTAATATTTATTTATACGAAAGAGAACAGTATGCTGCTGTTGTTATTGTTGTTTTTATTTCTTTTTATCTTATTTTTTAATAAATTTTTGTATATAAATATAATAGAATATATAGAGGAAAAATCATTGCTTATGCAAAACTCGCTTTTTCCATTTCGTCGAAAGCAATGAAAAATTTGTTCCTGAACTGGAAAAGGCCAGAATGGCCACACGCTACTTAGGAAAATCACGGGTATCTGGAAAGTGGAGAACGATTTATCACCTGAATCAATTCAATCGCATCTTCGGAAAGTCAAGCACTATTATGCAGGATGTCACGGTTCGTATAATCGAACGATTTATACGTGTCGTGCGTGAGCTGCTCTAAGATTTCGTAAAACGTACGACGACGTTTCGACTTTCTCTTTACGTTTCCCCTCTCTTCTTGAGGGGAATAATAAAAGTAAAACAAAAATAAAAGATTCAATATATTTTAGTTACAGCTTAAATTCTATTACGATTTCCTTTCAATTTTTTTTAAATGGTATTAAAACACTAAAACGTACAAACGTATAATACAATATTTTTCTTTTTTATCTATATATATATATATGTGTGTGTATTGTATAATCCTATAATGATATTTTATCATTTTTATGCACAGTGATAATAAGAAAAATAGTAATTTTTTATTTAAAACTTTAACTATCAATACACCCAGCGCCAACTATTGAATATTACTTTAATGTCAAAGAGCATTGAAACTGTCGATAAAAAAGTACCGATCGTAGATAAAATATTTCTAAAATTCAATCTAATAATATTAAACATAGAATTCAAAAAATATATATATATATAAATATTTTCAAAGATCAGCTTATTAATCTAAATATAATTGTATTCGAGATTTAACTTTCATAAACACATATATAAGTATTGACTTTATCATTGACAGTACACTTAAATTGATGAAGTACTCAGGCTTATCGATAGATGGTATTCAAAGTCCAATTGATCGATCTCTATGTATAAAAAGTTAAATAAGAAATAACTTTAAAATAATAAAACGATGGAATCAACAAATTGTAACTTTTCGATGGCCGCTATCTGTAATATTTGTAATTAAAAAATTTATCATTTTATATATATATATATATATATATATATATATCAAGATATTGATTAATAGTGATTTATTTAAAATAATTGTAACATTGAAGTTCGATATCGAACAAATAAACATTGACATTAAAACGATAAGAAGAAATATTATATCTAAAAGACGATAAACAAAATACTTAACTTTTGCTTATACGTTGATGTTTAGTGACGAAATTAAAAAAGGAAATAATTTTGAAATTAATTCCCGGGTGAATCATATCTCTGTAGGAAGATAAAAATGAATGATCTTTAGATCTGTATGATATTGTATTCGTTATACGATCTTTGTTTACAACATTGTATAAGATATCTAGATAAAACAATGATTTTAATACACGTACAATATACGTCATTTTTTATCATTTTACGATAGCGAGTGCAAACGATTTTTCGTTTCTATAAATTTAAAGAATCTAGAGATAGTGTTCGTTGAACGTGACGCACAATACCGTCGTTCACTTTTCCTTATTCGTGATTTCTGACGACACACACACACAGATATATATATTATATAAATTATATATATATATATATATATATATATATATATATATATATATATATATAATTTGTCGCTAGGAAAAAAAGTATAAAGAGCATCTGTGAAAGAGATATACACCGTACAAAGTACTATAAAATACGCTTACAAATAGTCCGATTAATTATTACACTTGTAATATTGTTAAAAAAAAAAAAAAAAAAAAAAAAAAAAAAATGAAACGAAAAAGTAAGAAGTTGACAATTCGATCGTATTATACCCTATCGTATCATAAATCCAACGAATCTTTGGCTAATATCTAAAAGAAGATCGATCGATAATCTAAATCGATATCTATTCACGAATTTATACAATACAATCATATATGTACATTGTTAAAAATGTTTGTGCTATGTAATCGTCCCTAAATAACTTCACGAAATATGGTTTAGTCGAATGACAAAAAAAAAAAAGAAAAAAAAAAGAAAAAAACAAAATAGAACAAAAAATAAGAAAAAAAAAAAAAAAAAGGAATGACAATCAAATTGTATATTGACGACGTATACTTTTAATTCCTTAATTATTATTTTGTCATTGAATCATTACGGGCAAATTTTTACTACAGCAACATCAAATACTTTTTCTTTTTTTTTTCTTTTATTCCCTTAAGATGCGCAGTCACAAACGCAATAACTGCACCGCTACGCACACTAAACAACATATTTTATACAGTCTAATGAATGAAGGACAAATATATCGTTTCTTTGGACATTTTTCATATTTCTTTGTATAATATTTTATTTTATTTATTTTTTTCTCTTTATTTGCCTTTCTTCTCTTTTCTTTTTTTTCTTTTTCTTTTTTTGTTTTTTTTTTAGTTACCCTCTCCTACAGAATAAAATGAAAAACAATTCTTATAAATTATTTCAAACAAAACATAATTTTATCTATTAAACATTTATATATAACCTCGCTCGATAATACCCTCCATTGTTGTTGCATAATACGCAAGAGGTAACTATTAAAAAAGATATAATCGCAAATTTTTCATTAAATAAAGAAACTCACGAAGAAACGTGCCGGTGATGATATTACAACGTGGAAAGCACATAGTTTTCTTTTTTTTTTTTTTCACTGAATCGAATGGCAGTGATGAAAGAACATATATATTATATACCATATGTGTACATATACATATACATACATATATATATATGCATATACGTATATAGTATATATATATATGTATATATATATAATACATGCATATCTCAATATCGTTATTTCTGCAACAGTCATTACGTTACAATAAATTTTAGTTAAGTCGAACGATTAATTTTTATCATTCATTCGTTGAAAATTAAATAGACTCTTGATGGTGTTTTTTTTTCTTTTTTATTTTTTTCCCCTTTTTTTTTTATTTTATTTATTCATTCATTATTTTTTTTTATTTTTTATTTATTTTTATTTTTTTTTTTTTTTTTTTAGATTGATCACGATTCATGTTCGTTTGTCGAAATAAAATTTTTATTAAACACGATTTCTTTTTCTGTAACATCGAGGACGAATTATATAACATAAATAATAATTATTATCATTATCATTAATTATTATTATTAATTATTATTAATTATTATTATTAATTATTATTATTATTGATCAGTATTACTTGTTTATTTTTTTTTTTCTTCATTTCGCTCAACAATGAGTCTATATAAGTAACACTGGAAGAAATCAGGGTAAGGGTACGGGTGGGTGGGGGGAGGGGGAGCGCGACGGAGATGGCGTTGGCGGCGGCGGCTGTGACAGCGATCCTCTCTTTCTCTCTCTCTCTCTCACTCTCTTCCTTTGCTAATGCTTTATTTCATCCTATCTTTTTTTTTTCTTTTTCACTTTTTATTCATTCACACCGTACGCTCGCGTACTTCAACTCTCTTTTTCGCACACAAACAAACACAACATACGTACGTACGTACGTACGTAACATTTTTCTTTTTTTACTTGTGTACTTACACGCACATTATCTTTCACGCATCGCGCACACATACACATACACACGCGCACACGCACGCGCACACATGACTACCTACCATCGTGCAATTTTTTTTCTATCTGTTTTTTCTTCTGCTATTTTATCTCTCTCTTTTTCTCTCTATTTCTGTCTCTATTTCTCTATCTTTCTCTATCTTTCTCCCTCTCTCTCTCTCTCTCTTTCTCGTTCATGTAGAGCTACGCAAAAGATTTTGGTATATAATAATACCTTTACTTAATATTTAGCCTAAATTGTAATAATAGCGTGAAGCATTGTGAGTGGTATGTACATCATACGCGCACAAAAACTATAATTGATACATACATACATACATACATACATACATATATATATATATACATATATATATATGTATTATTCGATATTATCTTTCTTATTATTTTCCATCGATCGTCTTAAAACAAAATGTTAAATTGGATCTTTTTTTGAGAAATATATGTATATACACATATGGTATATATATATATATGTTTGTATATATATATATATATATGTATTGTATATATATATATATATATATATATACGGAATGGAGGGGGTTCGGGAGGATAAAGAAGGTAACTAATCTCTCTTTCTCTCTCTCTTTTTTTTTATATGCCTGAGTTCTTCAATATGAAGTGCCAATTCGCTCTCATTTGCTTATTCCCCACCACCGCTCCTCCCCGGCTCGTTTTCGCACTTTTCTTCGTCGAGCGCTTTTTCTTTCACGAGATCTAAAGTGTTCTTTTTTTTCTCTTTCTTCTCTTTCTCTCTTTTTCTTTCTTTATTTAACTCTCGTTCCTTTCTCAACTACATAAGAGTTCTTTATCACGCATTTTTTCCCCCTCAGTTCTCCTTGTAACAACAAACATTTTAGGAATTTGCAAAAAGTTCGTTTCCTTCCATCAAACGATTCTGGCAAAAGCTTTTGGTTCATTCTTTTCTTTTTTTTTTTTTTTTTTTTTTTTTTATATCCTCCAAAGAATCAGTACATTTTCCAGAAAAGGACATGAGTTCTCTTCTCTCTTTGTACTCTGAAAGATTCCTCCATCGAAGGACTTGGTTTTTTTTTTTTTTTATCTTTTATTTATCTAACTTCCGAAGTTCAAAACGCGTTTCACGTTCTTTTTTTTCACCGATAAATGTGCCCTTAAATGTATACTTAAAACGAGCCCATCATTCATACCCGCAGGTGTAGAAAATACTGCACAATTAATGTTAGAACATGGCAAGTGGGCGTAACGTTTCATTTTTGTCATTAGAATACAGCATCATATCGTATCTTCGAATGTAAGGTCACAGATTGGTTGGTTGGATGATTGGTTGATTGATTGGTTGGTTGTTTGGCTGATTGATCGGTCGGTCAGTGAGGGGGGTTAAGGAGAGTGGCGGTGACCAATTTTGAAAGGCCATATACACCTATGATTGACTAATCGTCAGCTCCCATGACGACTAATCAATCCGAAAGGAAAGAAATTTCTTAATTTCATTTTCTTACGATGCTTTGTCCTCTCGTGAAATTGGCAGAGCCTTTCACAGCGAAGCTTCAAATTAAAATAACGTGCGTACGAATATTTTTCTTAACGTTTCAAGGTAACATGTATTTTTTTTTTTGTATTTCTTTAACATTTTGTTTGTTGTATTGTGTTTGTTATATTGTTATTATTATTATTATTATTATTATTATTATTATTATTATTATTATTATTATTGGAAAAATAGAACAAAAAGGAAAAAAAAAAGAAAAAAGAAAAAGAAGAGAACAAAAAAAGGGATTAACGATCATGCGTTTGACAAACGTTACAAGCGCCCGCTCACCTGCACTGAACGAACGAACTTATTATGGAATGTACAAATTGTTTTTTATCCGTCATTTATCTCATAATACGATTCTTTAGATAAGCGAAATTGTTTTTTTTTTATTTTTTTTTTTTATTTTTTTTATTATTATTATTATTTTCATTTTATAACACCATCGTCTTTCTGCTGGCACGTAAAATAAAGTTGGTCGACTCTTATAATTCCGTGGCCATCCTCGAATCGCGAGAACTAACGTGCAATATTTCGGATAACGCACGAAATAATTTCGATTCTTTTACTTCGTTGGGTTAATCGCTGGCCTTCGCTATAACCCAACACATTTTGCTCAGTAATCAGAGATAATGCAAAATGCCATTTACGTCCAGCAGGCTTTTTTTCAATTGACTTAATACTATCATATATCTGTTTTTTTTTTTCATTTTTTTTTTTTTTATTTACTTAATACATTCACGCTTCTTCCGCTGACTCTCTCTCTCTCTCTCTCTCTCTCTCTCTCTCTCTCTCTCTCTCTCTCTCTCTCTCTCTCTCGCTCTCTCTTAACACACCATTCTTTGTCCCCCTTGCATCCTCTCTCGGTTGTACGAATTCTGTTTTTTTTTATTTTCTTTTTTATTTTTTTTTTCTTTTTTTTTTTTTTTTTTTTTTACAGAACCATCACTGTACAACGACCGTATATATTATGCCGTCTTTTACACGCATAATAATTCAAACATTTGTTGTTGGCCTTTTTCCCTCTTAACAATGTACTTTCGTTTTCTCGTACTTTGTTACATGCTGTATACTGCCACTTCAATTACGTTTAATATTATAATTGTGCTAAGTATTCTTTTATGAATAACATTCTCATCTTTATACATTCAGTAGAGCCGATTATTTTAATTGATAATTCAATGTCAAACTACGCTAGAAATGATTACTATACAGTGAGAGAAATGTTTCGTCGTGGGACATGGGGTATTTTTTTTTTCTCCTCTATGTAATTCCCTGTCGCCTGTGAATTTTCACATTTTCTTTTAATTAAATTTCGTCCTCCTTTCGTAAGATCGAAATAATTCATTCAATTAGATCATTCGTGTCTTGACTTGCCGCAGCCATGCTTGTATTGCAGTACTTCCGATAGATACATCTTTCACGTTATGATTTGTGTAGACGTTAAATGCACGAGTTCTAACATATGGAGTTGAATATAACATTACAGAAGTATGCGCATGTGAGGCGATGCGGGTATGAACGAAGTAATGTGTGTATATGATTAAGTAAAATGTTGAAACAAGTTGCAATATTTAATAGTTGGGGAGCGTTGTTGGTTGCAGGCGACAAGTCTTGCATTCTTGCCTCTACGAGCTGTTTATTTTGTGTACAAATAGATGGCAACGATGAGACCATAAAGACCCAATACTTCTGCGAAGATGAGAATTAAGATCATACCGACAAAGAGGCGAGGCTGTTGTGCAGTGCCTCTTACACCCGCATCTCCCACAATACCAATGGCAAATCCTGCAGCTAAACCAGAAAAACCTACGGCTAAGCCAGCACCCAGGTGGACAAAACCGCTATAGCAAAAGGAAAGAAAAAGAAATTCGTTAATCGTTAACATGCGCAAAATTATCAGTTATACAATAATATCTATTCATAGTTACAATATTAAACCTCTTACTTGTATATTATATATTTGAAAAGTTTTTAATAGCCTTGCATGTAAGTTTGGCCATAACAATAACATCTTTCATATTTATTATATATGCAAAATAATAAAAATAACAATTGTTATCTTAATTATAAGCTTAATCTTAATATATTATTAGTTAGTTTAACTAATCATTGAAAACGTCTACTTCTAATGGTGCAAGTAAAGTCAAGTTCTTAAAATCAAACTTAATATTAACATGGTTAAAGCGTACAGCAAAATATCAGTTTATTAACAAGTATAAAAGGTATACTTACTTATAAAGAGTGTAGATTGGTGGTTCGTTT